>NC_088240.1:14650507-14710507 GCF_036934945.1 Oncorhynchus masou masou | reverse complement strand
ATACTGGATGACACATTCATAGCTAGCTAGCGTGCCCCCCCCCCCCCCCCCCCCCCCCCTGCCCTCAAGTTATCTGGACAGAGAATCTGTTCATTACCAGGTACAGTACTGAGTTGACCGGCTTTGGTCAGACAAGTTTAAAATAGGCTACACTGCAGTGTGTGTGTGTGTGTGTGTGTGTTTGAGAGTGTGTGTGTGTGTGTGTTTGAGAGTGTCATTGTGTGTGTGTGTTTGAGAGTGTCTGTGTGTGTGTGCGTGTTTGAGAGTGTCATTGTGTGTGTTTGAGAGTGTCATTGTGTGTGTGTGTGTTTGAGAGTGACTGTGTGTGTGTGTGTGTGTGTTTGAGAGTGTCATTGTGTGTGTGTGTTTGAGAGTGTCTGTGTGTGTGTGTATTTGAGAGTGTCTGTGTGTGTGTGTATTTGAGAGTGCCATTGTGTGTGTGTGTGTTTGAGAGTGTCTGTGTGTGTGTTTGATAGTGTCTGTGTGTGTGTGTGTTTGAGAGTGTCTGTGTGTGTGTGTGTGTGTGTGTGTGTGTGTGTGTGTGTGTGTGTGTGTGTGTGTGTGTGTGTGTGTGTGTGTGTGTGTGTGTGTTTGTGTGTGTCTGTGTGTGTCTTTGTTTGTGTTTGAGAGTGTCTGTGTGTGTCTTTGTTTGAGAGTGCCATTGTGTGTGTGTGTGTGTGTGTGTTTGAGAGTGTCTGTGTGTGTGTTTGATAGTGTCTGTGTGTGTGTGTGTTTGAGAGTGTCTGTGTGTGTGTTTGAGAGTGTCTGTGTGTGTGTTTGAGAGTGTCTGTGTGTGTGTGTTTGATAGTACCTGTGTTTGTGTGTCTGTGGGCGTTATCTCTTTATTGAGTTATTGATATGTTCCTTTCATCGATTGCGTTTCTGTGTGTGTGTCTGTGAGAAGGCTTATGTAAAATTAGCATGTCTGAGTATTTCTTGTGTGGAAATTTTTAAGGATTTTATGGAATTTTCAAGTTCAAGTTTTATTTGTCACATGCACAAACCCTACCCAGCAGTATTCAATATGAAAATAAGTATAACTAATGATAACTAATAAAAATACATTTTAATTACAAGAGGAAGCTATATACAAGATAAATGGACAATGTGCAGGTGGACTGGAGTATTTGAGGTAGATATGTACATTTAATGTGTGGGTGTTAGTGTGAGTGTGTGTACAGTAAGTGTGTGGGGTGTAAGTGTGTGGGTATTAGTGTGTGGTTGTTAGTATGTGAGTGTGTGTGTTAGTGTATGTGTGTGTGTGTGTGTTCTTGTAAGTGTGTGGGTGTTAGTGTGTGGGTTTTAGTGTGTTAGTGTGTGGGAGATCGTGTGTGGTTGTTAGTGTGTGGGTGTTAGTGTAAGTGTGTGGGTGATAGTGTATGAGTGTGTGTGTTAGTGTGAGTGTTTGTGTGTGTTTTGTAAATGTGTGGATGTTAGTGTGTGGGTGTGGTTGTGGGTGTTAGTGTAAGTGTGTGTAATCGTGTGGTGTGTTCGTGTGTGGTATTAGTATGAGTGTGCGGGTATTAGTGTGTGAGTGTGTGTTAATGTGAGAGTGTGTTAGTGGGTGGGTGTTAGTGTGTGTGTGTGTGATGGTGTGAGTGTGTGTCTTATTGTACATGTGTGGTTGTTAGTGTGTGGGTGTGTGTTAGTGTGTGTGTGTTAGTGTTAGTGTGTGGGTATTAGTGTGAGTGTGTGTGCGTTATTGTAGGTGTGTGGGTGTTACTGTGTGGATGTTAGTGTATGGGTGTTACCGTGTGGGTGTTAGTGTGAGTGTGTGGGTGTTAGTGTGAGTGCGTGGCCGTTGGTGTTAATATATGGGTGTTACTGTTAGTGTATGGGTGTTACTGTGTGGGTGTTAGTGTGAGTGTGTTGGTGTTAGTGTGTGGGTGTGGGTGTTGGTGTGTGGGTGTTGGTGGGTGTGTGTGGGTGGGTGTTAGTGTGTGTGTGTGTGTGATGGTGTGAGTGTGTGTGTTATTGTACATGTGTGGGTGTTAGTGTGTGGGTGTGTGTTAGTGTGTGTGGGTTAGAGTGTGTGTGTTAGTGTGTGTATGTTATTGTAAGTATGTGGGTGTTATTGTGGGGGTGTTCGTGTGTGGGCATGAGTGTTAGTGTGTGGGTATTAGTGTGAGTGTGTGTGCGTTATTGTAGGTGTGTGGGTGTTACTGTGTGGATGTTAGTGTATGGGTGTTACCGTGTGGGTGTTAGTGTGAGTGTGTGGGTGTTAGTGTGAGTGCGTGGATGTTGGTGTTTGTGTATGGGCATTACTGTGTGGGTGTTAGTGTTAGTGTATGGGTGTTACTGTGTGGTTGTTAGTGTGAGTGTGTGGTTGTTAGTGTGAGTGTGTGGGTGCAAGAGTGTCAGTGTTGGTGTGATAGGCAGGATGTACTGTACAGTTTTGAGAATGACACAAATATTAATTTCCACAAAGTTTGCTGCTTCAGTGTCTTTAGATATTTTTGTCAGATGTTACTATGGAATACTGAAGTATAATTACATGCATGTCATAAGTGTCAAAGGCTTTTATTGACAATTACATCAAATCAAATCAAATCAA
This sequence comes from Oncorhynchus masou masou, assembly GCF_036934945.1. Classification (NCBI taxonomy): domain Eukaryota; kingdom Metazoa; phylum Chordata; class Actinopteri; order Salmoniformes; family Salmonidae; genus Oncorhynchus; species Oncorhynchus masou. Next base: position 14,707,953 of record NC_088240.1, on the reverse strand, counting down.
ATTTATTTATATAGCCCTTCGTACATCAGCTGATATCTCAAAGTGCTGTACAGAAACCCAGCCTAAAACCCCAAACAGCAAGCAATGCAGGTGTAGAAGCACGGTGGCTAGGAAAAACTCCCTAGAAAAGCCAAAACCTAGGAAGAAACCTAGAGAGGAACCAGGCTATGTGGGGTGGCCAGTCCTCTTCTGGCTGTGCCGGGTAGAGATTATAACAGAACATGGCCAAGATGTTCAAATGTTCATAAATGACCAGCATGGTCGAATAATAATAAGGCAGAACAGTTGAAACTGGAGCAGCAGCACGGCCAGGTGGACTGGGGACAGCAAGGAGTCATCATGTCAAGTAGTCCTGGGGCATGGTCCTAGGGCTCAGGTCAGTTGAAACTGGAGCAGCAGCACGGCCAGGTGGACTGGGGACAGCAAGGAGTCATCATGTCAGGTAGTCCTGGGGCATGGTCCTAGGGCTCAGGTCCTCCGAGAGAGAGAAGGAGAGAATTAGAGAACGCACACTTAGATTCACACAGGACACCGAATTGGACAGGAGAAGTACTCCAGATATAACAAACTGACCCCAGTCCCCCGACACATAAACTACTGCAGCATAAATACTGGAGGCTGAGACAGGAGGGTCAGGAGACACTGTGGCCCCACCCGAGGACACCCGGACAGGGCCAAACAGGAAGGATATAACCCCACCCACTTTGCCAAAGCACAGCCCCCACACCACTGGAGGGATATCTTCAACCACCAACTTACCATCCTGAGACAAAGCTGAGTATAGCCCGCAAAGATCTCCGCCACGGCACAACCCAAGGGAGGGGGCGCCAACCCAGACAGGATGACCACATCAGTGAATCAACCCACTCAGGTGACGCACCCCCTCCAGGGACGGCATGAGAGAGCCCCGGCAAGCCAGTGACTCAGCCCCTGTAATAGGGTTAGAGGCAGAGAATCCCAGTGGAAAGAGGGGAACCGGCCAGGCAGAGACAGCAAGGGTGGTTCGTTGCTCCAGAGCCTTTCCGTTCACCTTCCCACTCCTGGGCCAGACTACACTCAATCATATGACCCACTGAAGAGATGAGTCTTCAGTAAAGACTTAAAGGTTGAGACCGAGTTTGCGTCTCTGACATGGGTAGGCAGACCGTTCCATAAAAATGGAGCTCTATAGGAGAAAGCCCTGCCTCCAGCTGTTTGCTTAGAAATTCTAGGGACAATTAGGAGGCCTGCGTCTTGTGACCGTAGCGTACGTGTAGGTATGTACGGCAGGACCAAATCAGAGAGATAGGTAGGAGCAAGCCCATGCAATGCTTTGTAGGTTAGCAGTAAAACCTTGAAATCAGCCCTTGCTTTGACAGGAAGCCAGTGTAGGGAGGCTAGCACTGGAGTAATATGATCAAATTTTTGGTTCTAGTCAGGATTCTAGCAGCCGTATTTAGCACTAACTGAAGTTTATTTAGTGCTTTATCCGGGTAGCCGGAAAGTAGAGCATTGCAGTAGTCTAACCTAGAAGTGACAAAAGCATGGATTAATTTTTCTGCATCATTTTTGGACAGAAAGTTTCTGATTTTTGCAATGTTACGTAGATGGAAAAAAGCTGTCCTTGAAATGGTCTTGATATGTTCTTCAAAAGAGAGATCAGGGTCCAGAGTAACGCCGAGGTCCTTCACAGTTTTATTTGAGATGACTGTACAACCATTAAGATTAATTGTCAGATTCAACAGAAGATCTCTTTGTTTCTTGGGACCTAGAACAAGCATCTCTGTTTTATCCGAGTTTAAAAGTAGAAAGTTTGCTGCCATCCACTTCCTTATGTCTGAAACACATGCTTCTAGCGAGGGCAATTTTGGGGCTTCACCATGTTTCATTGAAATGTACAGCTGTGTATCATCCGCATAGCAGTGAAAGTTAACATTATGTTTTCGAATAACATCCCCAAGAGGTAAAATATATAGTGAAAACAACAGCGGTCCTAAAACGGAACCTTGAGCAACACCGAAATTTACAGTTGATTTGTCAGAGGACAAACCATCCACAGAGACAAACTGATATCTTTCCGACAGATAAGATCTAAACCAGGCCAGAACTTGTCCGTGTAGACCAATTTGGGTTTCCAATCTCTCCAAAAGAATGTGGTGATCGATGGTATCAAAAGCAGCACTAAGGTCTAGGAGCACGAGGACAGATGCAGAGCCTCGGTCCGATGCCATTAAAATGTCATTTACCACCTTCACAAGTGCCGTCTCAGTGCTATGATGGGGTCTAAAACCAGACTGAAGCATTTCATATACATTGTTTGTCTTCAGGAAGGCAGTGAGTTGCTGAGCAACAGCCTTTTCTAAGATTTTTGAGAGGAATGGAAGATTCGATATAGGCCGATAGTTTTTTATATTTTCTGGGTCAAGGTTTGGCTTTTTCAAGAGAGGCTTTATTACTGCCACTTTTAGTGAGTTTGGTACACATCCGGTGGATAGAGAGCCGTTTATTATGTTCAACATAGGAGGGCCAAGCACAGGAAGCAGCTCTTTCAGTAGTTTAGTTGGAATAGGGTCCAGTAAGCAGCTTGAAGGTTTAGAGGCCATGATTATTTTCATCATTGTGTCAAGAGATATAGTACTAAAACACTTGAGCGTCTCTCTTGATCCTAGGTCCACGCAGAGTTGTGCAGACTCAGGACAACTGAGCTTTGAAGGAATACGCAGATTTAAAGAGGAGTCTGTAATTTGCTTTCTAATAATCATAATTTTTTTCCTCAAAGAAGTTCATGAATTTATCACTGCTAAAGTGAAAGTCATCCTCTCTTGGGGAATGCTGCTTTTTAGTTAGCTTTGCGACCGTATCAAAAAGGAATTTTGGATTGTTCTTATTGTCCTCAATTAAGTTAGAAAAATAGGATGATCGAGCAGCAGTAAGGGCTCTTCGGTACTGCACGGTACTGTCTTTCCAAGCTAGACGGAAGACATGAAGTTGTTGCAGAGTCAATATTTGCAGTGTTGACCCTTCTTTTTCAAGACCTCTGCAATCCGCCCTGGCATGCTGTCAATTAACTTCTGGGCCACATCCTGACTGATGGCAGCCCATTCTTGCATAATCAATGCTTGGAGTTTGTCAGAATATGTGTTTTTTATTTTATTTGTCCACCTCCCTCTTGAGGATTGATCCAAGATGTTGTAGCAGTCAGACGTCTTGTCGTGCCGTGTCCCTTGTATATATATATATACATATTTTTTTTACATATTTTTCTTCGCATATCTTTTAAAACATTTTGCTAAACCTCAACATCTAAATACTCTCCTGCAACCCGCCTCACCAATGTAGCGTGGATCTGCTTTTTTTCTAAAGTATTTATATTTACTTCGGATCCGGAACCCCTCAACTGAAGCTAGCCAGCTAACTACCAGCTATCAGTCAGCAAACCATTGCTAGTGGTCATCAGCTAACCGGTCATCAGCTAACCTTTAGCTCGGAAAGCTCTCCATTCTGCTTGTTTATGTTTTATCTGTCGGCCCCAGCCGCACTCAGGCTCTGTGTGTAGTTATTCCGACCCTCCCTGCCTAGTCAACACCATTTTACCTGCTGTTGTTGTGCTAGCTGATTAGCTGTTGTTGTCTCACCTACTGTTTTAGCTAGCTCTCCCAATTCAACACCTGTGATTACTGTATGCCTCGCTGTATGTCTCTCTCAAATGTCAATATGCCTTGTATACTGTTGTTCAGGTTAGTTATCATTGTTTTAGTTTACAATGGAGCCCCTAGTTCCACTCTTCATACCCCTGATACCTCCTTTGTCCCACCTCCCACACATGCGGTGACCTCACCCATTACAACCAGCATGTCCAGAGATACAACCTCTCTCATCATCACCCAGTGCCTGGGCTTACCTCCGCTGTACCTGCACCCCACCATACCCCTGTCTGCGCATTATGCCCTGAATATATTCTACCATGCCCAGAAATCTGCTCCTTTTATTCTCTGTCCCCAACGCTCTCGGCGACCAGTTTTGATAGCCTTTAGCCGCACCCTCATACTACTCCTCCTCTGTTCCGCGTGTGATGTGGAGGTAAACCCAGGCCCTGCATGTCCCCAGGCACCCTCATTTGTTGACTTCTGTGATTGAAAAAGCCTTGGTTTCATGCATGTCAACATCAGCCTACTCCCTAAGTTTGTTTTACTCACTACTACCCTGATGTCCTTGCCGTGTTTGAATCCTGGCTCAGGAAGGCCACCAAAAATTCTGAGATTTCCATACCCAACTATAACATTTTCGTCAGATAGAACTGCCAAAGGGGGAGGAGTTGCAGTCTACTCACTGCAAAGTAATGTTATACTTTCCAGGTCCATACCCAAACAGTTCGAACTACTAATTTTAAAATTTTCTCTCTCCAGAAATAAGTCTCTCACTGTTGCCGCCTGCTTACCGACCCCCCTCAGCTCCCAGCTGTGCCCTGGACACTATTTGTGAATTGATCGCCCCCATCTAGCTTCAGAATTTGTTCTGTTAGGTGACCTAAACTGGGATATGCTTAACACCCCGGCAGTCCTACAATTTAAGCTAGATGCCCTCAATCTCACACAAATCATCAAGGAACCCACCAGGTAGAACCCTAAATCTGTAAACAAGGGCACCCTCATAGACATCATCCTGACCAACTGGCCCTCCAAATACACCTCCGCTGTCTTCAATCAGGATCTCAGCGATCACTGCCTCATTGCCTGTATCCGCTACGGAGCCACAGTCAAACGACCACCTCTCATCACAGTCAAACGCTCCCTAAAACACTTCTGTGAGCAGGCCTTTCTAATCGACCTGGCCCGGGTATCCTGGAAGGACATTGACCTCATCCCGTCAGTTGAGGATACCTGGTCATTCTTTAAAAGTAAATTCCTCACTATTTTAGATAAGCATGCTCCGTTCAAAAAATTCAGAACTAAGAACAGATATAGCCCTTGGTTAACTCCAGACCTGACTGCCCTCGACCAGCACAAAAAACCTGACTGCCCTCGACCAGCACAAAAACATCCTGTGGCGGATTGCAAAAGCATTGAATAGTCCCCGCGATATGCAACTGTTCAGGGAAGTCAGGAACCAATACACGCAGTCAGTCAGGAAAGCTAAGGCCAGCTTCTTCAGGCAGAAATTTGCATCCTGTAGTTCTAACTCCAAAAAGTTCAGGAACACTGTGAAGTCCATGGAGAACAAGAGCACCTCCTCCCAGCTGCCCACTGCACTGAGGCAAGGTAACACGGTCACCACCGATAAATCCATGATTATCGAAAACTTCAACAAGCATTTCTCAACGGCTGGCCATGCCTTCCACCTGGCTACCGCAACCTCGGCCAACAGCTCCCCCCCCCGCAGCTACTCGCCCAAGCCTCTCCAGGTTCTCCTTTACCCAAAGGATTTTTGAGGCTCTGTTTTCCATTGTCTCCTTATATGGCTGTGAATGCGAGAGGAATGAGCCTGCCCTATCTATCGTTTCTCCAAGGTGTCTGCAGCATTGTGACGTATTTGTAGGCATATCATTGGAAGATTGACCATAAGAGGCTACATTTTCCAGGTGTCCGCCCGGTGTCCTCCGTCAAAATTGGTGCGTCATTTTCAGCTGCTGGTATTTTTCCATGGGATTCTGAGGGGAAAGCAGGCTTCCACAAACGGCATATCAATGAAGAGATATGTGAAAAAACAACATGAGGATTGATTCTAAACAACGTTTGCCATGTTTCGGTCGATATTATGGAGGTTAATTCGGAAAAAGTTTGACGTTTTGGTGACTGAATTTTCGGTTCGTTTCGGTAGCCAAATGTGATGTACAAAACGGAGCGATTTCTCCTACACAAAGATTCTTTCAGGAAAAACTGAACATTTGCTATGTAAATGAGAGTCTCCTCATTGAAAACATCCGAAGCTCTTCAAAGGTAAATGATTTTATTTATTTGGTTATCAGGTTTTTGTGAAAATGTTGCGTGCTAAATGCTACGCAAAATGCTAAGCTAGCTTGCAATACTCTTACACAAATGCTTTATTTGCTATGGTTCAAAAGCATATTTTGAAAATCTGAGATGACAGTGTTGTTAAGAAAAGGCTAAGCTTGAGAGCAGGCATATTATTTTCATTTCATTTGCGATTTTCAGAAATCGTTAATGTTGCGTTATGCTAATGAGCCTGAGGCTGTATTCACGATCCCGGATCCGGGATGGGTAGTATCAAGAGGTTTAAACATCCCAAGGAGCACTGTGCAAGCGATAATATTGAAATGGAAGGAGTATCAGACCACTGCAAATCTACCAAGACCTGGCCGTCCCTCTAAACTTTCAGCTCATACAAGGAGAAGACTGATCAGAGATGCAGCCAAGAGGCCCATGATCACTCTGGATGAACTGCAGAGATCTACAGCTGAAGTGGGAGACTCTGTCCATAGGACAACAATCAGTCGTATATTACACAAATCTGGCCTTTATGGAAGAGTGGCAAGAAGAAAGCCATTTCTTAAAGATATCCATAAAAAGTGTTGTTTAAAGTTTGCCACAAGCCACCTGGGAGACACACCAAACATGTGGAAGAAGGTGCTCTGGTCAGATGAAACCAAAATTGAACTTTTTGGCAACAATGCAAAATGTTATGTTTGGCGTAAAAGCAACTCAGCTCATCACCCTGACCACACCATCCCCACTGTCAAACATGGTGGTGGCAGCATCATGGTTTGGGCCTGCTTTTCTTCAGCGGGGACAGGGAAGATGGTTAAAATTGATGGGAAGATAGATGGAGCCAAATACAGGACCATTCTGGAAGAAAACCTGATGGAGTCTGCAAAAGATCTGAGACTGGGACGGAGATTTGTCTTCCAACAAGACAATGATCCAAAACATAAAGCAAAATCTACAATGGAATGGTTCAAAAATAAACATATCCAGGTGTTAGAATGGCCAAGTCAAAGTCCAGACCTGAATCCAATCGAGAATCTGTGGAAAGAACTGAAAACTGCTGTTCACAAATGCTCTCCATCCAACCTCACTGAGCTCGAGCTGTTTTGCAAGGAGGAATGGGAAAAAAAATGTGTCTCTCGATATGCAAAACTGATAGAGACATACCCCAAGCGACTTACAGCTGTAATCGCAGCAAAAGGTTGCGCTACAAAGTATTAACTTAAGGGGGCTGAATAATTTTGCACGCCCAATTTTTCAGTTTTTGATTTGTTAAAAAAGTTTGAATTATCCAATAAATGTCGTTCCACTTCATGATTGTGTCCCACTTGTTGTTGTATACTTTCGCAAGGCACTGTACTTCCGGCCCGTCTTTGGAAACTGTGCTATCTAGCCTCCAAACGAGCTTCAATGCCATACAACACTCCTTCCGCGGCCTCCAACTGCTCTTAAACGCTGGTAAAACCAAATGCATGCTTTTCAACCGTTCGCTGCCTGCACCCGCACGCCTGACTAGCAGCACCACCCTGGATGGTTCCGACCTTGAATATGTGGCATCTATAAGTAACCAGGTGTCTGGCTAGACTGTAAACTCTCCTTCCAGACTCATATCAAACATCTCCAATCGAAAATCAAATTTAGATTCGCTTTCCGCAACAAAGCCTCCTTCGCTCACGCCGCCAAACTTACCCTAGTAAAACTGACTATCCTACCGATCCTCGACTTCGGCGATGTCATCCAACACTCTACTCAGCAAACTGGATGCAGTTTATCACAGTGCCATCCGTTTTGTCACTAAAGCACCTTATACCACCCACCACTGCGACCTGTATGCTCTAGTCGGCTGGCCATCGCTACATATTCGTCGCCAGACCCACTGGCTCCAGGTCATCTACAAGTCCATGCTAGGTAAAGCTCCGCCTTATCTCAGTTCTCTGGTCACGATGGCAACACCCACCCGTAGCACGCGCTTCACCAGGTGTATCTCACTGATCATCCCTAAAGCCAACACCTCATTTGGCCGCCTTTCGTTCCAGTTCTCTGCTGCCTGTGACTGGAACGAATTGCAAAAATCACTGAAGTTGGAGACTTTTATCTCCCTCACCAAATTCAAACATCTCTTATCTGAGCAGCTAACCGATCCCTGCAGCTGTACATAGTCTATCGGTAAATAGCCCACCTATTTTTACCTACCTCATCCCCATACTCTTTTTATTTATTTACTTTTCTGCTCTTTTGCACACCTATATCTCTATCTGTACATGACCATCTGATCATTTTCACTCCAGTGTTAATCTGCAAAATTGTAATTATTTGCCTACCTCCTCATGCCTTTTGCACACAATGTATATAGACTCTCAATGTATATAGACTCTTTCTACTATGTTATTGACTTGTTAATTGTTTACTCCATGTTTAACTCTGTGTTGTTGTCTGTTCACAATGCTATGCTTCATCTTGGCCAGGTCGCAGTTGTAAATGAGAACTTGTTCTCAACTAGCCTACCTGGTTAAATAAAGGTGTAAAAACAAGTTCTCAATGGGATTAAGGTCTTGTTGAGTTTCCTGACCCAAAATATTGATGTTTTGTTCCCCGAGCCATTTAGTTATCACTTTTCCCTCATGGCAAGATGCTCCATCATGATGGAAAAGGTATTGTTTGTCACCAAACTGTTCCTGGATGGTTGGGAGAAGTTGATCTCAGAGGATGTGTTGGTACCATTCTTTATTCATGGCTGTGTTCTTAGGCAAAATTGTGAGTGATCCCACTCCCTTGGCTGAGAAGCAACCCCACACATGAATGGTCTCAGGATGCTTTACTGTTGGCATGACACAGGACTGATGGTAGCGCTCACCTTGTCTTCTCTGGACAAGATTTTTTCCGGATGCCCCAAACAATCGGAAAGGGGATTCATCAGAGAAAATGACTTCACCCCCGTCCTCAGCAGTCCAATCCCTGTACTTTTTGCAGAATATGATGTTTTTCCTGGAGAGAAGTGGCTTCTTTGCTGCCCTTCTTGACACCAGGCCATCCTCCAAAAGGCTTCGCCTCACTGTGCGTGCAGATGCACTCACACCTGCCTGCTTCCATTCCTGAGCAAGCTCTGTACTGTTGGTGCCCCGATCCCGCAGCTGAATCAACTTTAGGAGATGGTCCTGGCACTTGCTGGACTTTCTTTGGCGCCCTGAAGCCTTCTTCACAACAATTGAACTGCTCTCCTTGAAGTTCTTGATGATCTGATAAATGGTTGATTTAGGTGCAATCTTACTGGCAGCAATATCATTGCCTATGAAGCCCTTTTTGTGCAAAGCAATGATGATGGCATGTGCTTCCTTGCAGGTAACCATGGTTGGCAGAGGAAGAACAATGATTCCAAGCACCACCCTCCTTTTGAAGCTTCCAGTTTGTTATTCAAACTCAATCAGCATGACAGAGTGATCTCCAGCCTTGTCCTCGTCAACACTCACACCTGTGTTAACGAGAGAGTCACTGACGTGATGTCAGCTGGTCCTTTTGTGGCAGGGCTGAAATGCAGTGGAAATGTTTTTGGGGGGATTCAGTTCATTTGCATGGCAAAGAGGGACTTTGCAATTAATTACAATTCATCTGATCACTCTTCATAACATTCTGGAGTATATGCAAATTGCCATCATACAAACTGAGGCAGCAGACTTTGTGAAAATTAATTTTTGTGTAATTCTCAGAACTTTTGGCCACAACTGTATTGTAAACAGGGCAGAAAAGTGACTGGTAGCAGAAATATATAAATACTTATGCTGAGATACAAGTGGTAATATAAATTTAAACAGGAGTAACAGTGACCAGTAGCAGGATGAAATTGATAGGTTCTAATGGTAATGGAAATCAATAATCAATGAACTGCACCGTAGTGGTGTTAATACCAGGCAGATCAACTGTGAAACAAGTCAGTATTTGACATCCATCCATGTCTGAGGACGTTGGGAGATGATGTGGAAACCGGACACTAGGGGCAACAGTGTGCGCTGTTACCTTCAAGTAGGTTTTGTTTTTTTCCTAGGGCGTTATGGATGGCGGATAGGCGTAAGCATTTGCCTCTTGTTCAAAAGGTTGCAGGTTTGAATCCAGTGAAAGAAAGTTATTTTTTATATATACATTTTTAAGCCTATCCCAAACCTTAAGAATTCAGAATGAATGCCTAACCTTAAGAATTCAGAGTTAATCTCTAAACTTAAACCTAACCTTAAGAATTCTGAGTTAATCTCTAAACTTAAACCTAACCTTAAGAATTCTGAGTTAATCTCTAAACTTAAACCTAACCTTAAGAATTCTGAGTTAATTCCCAAACTTAACCTTTCACACTTAGAAATGTGATGTTTGGAACAACAACTTTGAAATGTAACGTTTGAGAAACATGGATGTTTCCTTAGAACAGGGCCGCCCAACCCTCTTCCTGGAGATCTACTGTCCTGTAGGTTTTCAGCCCAACCCTCTTCCTTGAGATCTACTGTCCTGTAGGCTTTCAGCCCAACCCTCTTCCTGGAGATCTACTGTCCTGTAGGTTTTCAGCCCAACCGTCTTCCTGGAGATCTACTGTCCTGTAGGTTTTCAGCCCAACCCTCTTCCTTGAGATCTACTGTCCTGTAGGTTTTCAGCCCAACCCTGTTCCTGGAGATCTACTGTCCTGTAGGTTTTCAGCCCAACCCTCTTCCTTGAGATCTACTGTCCTGTAGGCTTTCAGCCCAACCCTGTTCCTGGAGATCTACTGTCCTGTAGGTTTTCAGCCCAACCGTCTTCCTGGAGATCTACTGTCCTGTAGGTTTTCAGCCCAACCCTAATTTAGCATATCTGATTCAGCTAGTTAAGGTCTTGTTGAGCAGCTAATTAGTAGAATAAGGTGTGTAAAATTGGGGTTGGACTGAAAACATACAGGACGGTAGATCTCCAAGAAGAGGGTTGGGCAGCCCTGCCCTGGAAACTCAGGGACAATGTGATCCCTTATTGATGTTACTTGTTAAATCCACTTCAATCAGTGTAGATAGGTTATGGAACACTTTTTAACACATGACACATGGATTACATATGTTTTTTACATTTTAGCAGACACTCTTGTGCAGAAAGACTTAGGGTTAAGTGCCTTGCTCAAGGGCACATCAACATATTTTTCACCTAGTCATATCAGCAATTTGACCCAGCAACCTTTCAGTTTACTGGCCCAAAGCTGTTAACCACTAGGCTATCTCCTGCCCTATTCGGAGGGTGAACGGGAAAGACAAAATATTTGAACGGGGTATGGGGGTAGGTGCCAGGCACATCGGTTTGTTTCAAGAACTGCTGGGCTTTTCAATCTCAACAGTTTCCCGTGTGTATCAAGAATGGTCCATCATCCAAAGGACAACCAGCCAACTTGACCCAACTGTGGGAAGCATTGGAGTCAACAATGGGCCTGCATCCCTGTAAAACACATTTGACACCTTGTAGAGTCCATGCCCCAACGAATTGAGGCTGTTCTGAGGGCAAAAGGGGGTGCACCTCCATATTAGGAAGGTTTTCTTAATGTTTTGTACACATTAAAATTAAGGAAAAAAATGTATATTTTATATGAATACATTTTTTAAGTTATTCAAGTATACGTTACCAAAGTTACCATAGATTGTAAATAAAATTCCGGGACCTTTTGTAAATTACCGTTACATTATTTACCCAGTCAACAGTCATGTTGTGTCACCCTGCAGTTTGGTTACTTAGTGGTCCTCTACACTCCACTTCTCTGTCATCTCACACATTAAAGATGGAGACTCATATCAACTGGGTTATTGTGTGCATTTTGCTACGAAGGTAGGCACGAAAAGACTGTTGGTTTGTGGGTGTTTGTTTCCGTGTGAGTGTTTGTCACCACACGGTACTGTTTCGGTTTGGTTATTTCACGTGTTCGTTTGTTTTTGTATTTCATAGTGTTCAGTGCTTTTCTTATTAAAATCGTCATGAACACTTACCACGCCGCATCTTGGTCCGATCCTTACTCCTCTTCAGACGAAGAGGAAATCTGCCGTTACAGTCCTCTCCCTCCTCTCATCAAAACATGGTCCTGTGAGTGTTGTCTGTCTTTCAGACTGGCCGGTGGAGATGACCAGATCTGGGTTCAAATACATGTATTTCATTATGGTAAATACTGAATCCAGGTGTATTTCCAAATACATTAAAATATTCAACTACAAATGAAAGATATCTGAATATTTACTTCAAATGTACGGTGCATTCGAAAAGTATTCAGACCCCTTGACTTTTTCCACATTTTGTGCTGTTACAGCCTTATTCTAAAATGGATTACATTTAAAAAAATCCTCATCAATCTGCACACAATAACGTATGTGACAAAAGTGACAAAGTGAAAACAGAAATACCTTATTTACATCAGTGTTTGGACCCTTTGCAACGCCAAAATTCAGACTCTAAATTAAGTTTAGGTGCATCCTGTTTCCATTGATCATACATGAGATGTTTCCACAACTTCACTGGTGTCCACCTGTGGTAAATTTAATTGATTGTACATGATTGGGAAAGGCACCCACCTGTCTATATAAGGTCCCACAGTTGACAGTGCATGTCAGAGCAAAAACCAAGCCATGAGGTTGAATGAATTATCTGTAGAGCTCCGAGACAGGATTGTGTCGAGGCACAGATCTGGGGAAGGGTACCAAAAAACGTCTTCAGCATTTAAGGTCCCCTAAGAACACATTAGCCTCCATCATTCTTAATTGGATTTAGTTTGGAACCACAAAGAGTCTTCCTAGAGCTGGCCGCCTGGCCAAACTGAGCATTCTGGGGAGAAGGGCCTTGGTCAGGGAGGTGACCAATGACCTAATGGTCACTCTGACAGAGCCGCAGAAGTCCTCTGTGGAGATGGGAGAACCTTCCAGAGGGACAACCATCTCTGCAGCACTCCACCAAGCAGGCCTTTATGGTAGAGTGGCCAAACGGAAGCCACTCCTCAGTAAAAGGCACATGACAGGCCGCTTGGAGTTTGCCCAAAGCCACCTAAAGGACTTTCAGACCATGATAAACACGATTCTCTGGTCTGATGAAACCAAGATTGAACTATTTGGCGTGAATGCCAAGCGTCACGTCTGGAGGAAACCTGGCACTAGTCTGGCACTAGTCAGGATCGAGGGAAAGATGAACTGAGCAAAGTACAGAGAGGTCCATGATGAAAACCTGCTCCAGATCACTCAGGACCTCAGACTGGGATGAATGTTCACCTTCCAACAGGACAACGACCCTAAGCATACAGACAAGACAACACAGGTGTGGCTTCGGGACAAGTCTCTGAATGTCCTTGAGTGGCCCAGTCAGAGCCTTGAACCCGATTGAGCATCTCTGGAGAGACCGGAAAACATCTGTGCAGCGACGCTCCCCATCCAACCTGACAGAGCTTGAGAGGATCTGCAGAGAAGAATGGGAGAAACTCCCCAAATACAGGTGTACCAAACTTGTAATCGCTGCCAAAGGTGCTTCAACAAGGTACTGATTAAAGGGTCTGAATACTTACGTGAAGGTGACGTAAAAAAAAAAAAAAATAATCCTATACATTTGCAAAAATGTCTAAAACCAGTTTTTGCTTTTTTCATTATGGGGTATTGTGTGTAGATTGATGAGGTAAAAAAAAGTATTTAATCAATTTTAGAATAAGTCTAGCATAACAAAATGTGGAAAAAGTCAAGGGGTCTGAATACTTTCCAAATGCACCGTATGTGACAGTATTTGAGCCCAGGTGATGGAGTGTTATAGTGTTGTAGATTAAGCCTCTGTTTGGTAATTGTTCTCTGGTTCAAAAGTCATGGATATCTGTTTTCCTGTAGTGTAGGTGAATGAGTTTGATTACAGTGGACTCTCACTGCTGCAATTAAAGACACACACACACACACACTTCTCCTTTACTCCTCAAGTGTAATGGTCATTCTCACTTGTCGGTTTTCCCTCGAAACATATTCCTCTCCATGTAAGAGACAGGGAGGGTTTGGATCAACAGAGTGAGAGAATAAAAAATGATATTGTATTTCCATTGTTGTAATAACATATATTTTCATTATTTATCTATTTTTCATTTTATCTATTCAGCATTTTGGATCCAATGGGAATTCCCTGTTCTTCAATATGTAGGGTATGGGAGTTCTACAGCCTTGAACAGTTGTGCACAAGAGATCAGCAGGGAAAGCATGATAAGCATGATAAGCGAGAGAGACTGGATAAAGCTGCTATTCAATTGATTCTCCCATTCCAATGTCTGGATGGAATTCCCAGCGTTTACGGCGCTCCAAAATACCATAATTTTCCGGTGTGGAGCCTGAATGTGCCTGTGTTACACCAGCTAAAGTCTTTCCCCGTGGCTTTTAAAGTGTGTGTGTGTGTGTGTGTGTGTGTGTGTGTGTGTGTGTGTGTGTGTGTGTGTGTGTGTGTGTGTGTGTGTGTGTGTGTGTGTGTGTGTGTGTGTATTCGTGTGTTTGTGTGTTCGTGTGTGTGTGTTTGTGCGCTGGTCACTGGCGATGGTTTTAGTGGCCAGCCAGAAACTGCAACGTTGAATAACATTTGGAGCGGAGAGTTGTTTGCTCTTGGCTTGGCTTGGCGTGTGTGCCTGTGTGTGCGTGTGCATGTGTGTGTGTGCGACCAGCGTCAGTGTGTGTTTAGACTCAGTCTAACCAATCCATATGTCTTCCAATGCTGTGTGATTGTGTGGTGGACAGACCAAGGCCTGGCTGACAGGGTGTTGGATGTAGTCCCCCAGCCAGTCAGTGAGACAGTGTATCCCTCTCTAAAACAAACAGCCAGGACACAGCCTTACATGACACAGCAGTATTCCCTAGGACACAGCCTTACATGACACAGCAGTATTCCCTAGGACACAGCCTTACATGACACAGCAGTATTCCCTAGGACACAGCCTAGGACACAGCCTAGGACACAGCCTTACATGACACAGCAGTATTCCCTAGGACACAGCCTAGGACACAGCCTAGGACACAGCCTTACATGACACAGCAGTATTCCCTAGGACACAGCCTAGGACACAGCCTTACATGACACAGCAGTATTCCCTAGGACACAGCCTAGGACACAGCCTTACATGACACAGCAGTATTCCCTAGGACACAGCCTTACATGACACAGCAGTATTCCCTAGGACACAGCTTAGGACACAGCCTTACATAACACAGCAGTATTCTTTAGGACACAGCCTAGGACACAGCCTTACATGACACAGCAGTATTCCCTAGACACAGACTTACATGACACCAAGGACACAGCCTTACATGACACAGCAGTATTCCCTAGGACACAGCCTTACATGACACAGCAGTATTTAGGACACAGCCTAGGACACAGCCACACAGCCTTACATGACACAGCAGTATTTAGGACACAGCCTAGGACAGCCTAGACACAGACTTACATGACACAGCAGTATTCCCTAGGACACAGCCTTACATGACACAGCAGTATTCCCTAGGACACAGCCTTACATGACACAGCAGTATTCCCTAGGACACAGCCTAGGACACAGCCTAGGACACAGCCTTACATGACACAGCAGTATTCCCTAGGACACAGCCTTACATGACACAGCAGTATTCCCTAGGACACAGCCTTACATGACACAGCAGTATTCCCTAGGACACAGCCTAGGACACAGCCTAGGACACAGACTTACATGACACAGCAGTATTCCCTAGGACACAGCCTAGGACACAGCCTAGGACACAGACTTACATGACACAGCAGTATTCCCTAGGACACAGCCTTACATGACACAGCAGTATTCCCTAGCTTGACCACATTACACGACCAGTAAATGCTCTAGGCCCTAAGAGGGGGTAAAGAGAGAGCGAGATGGAGAAAAAGAATTGGCATGAAGAGAGAGAAATATAAAAAGACGGAGGAGTAGAGAGAGGGGATATTTAGAGAGAGAGAGAGATGTTCCATTGAAGCCAAACAGTACACATCACTAAACATATCCATGCCTGCTCGGCCTGCTTATCGCTGGAGTAATGGCATTTAAGCACAGTCTGTTGGGAGAGAAGAGCACACTGCCTTGCCTTTGAATACAACACTCTTAGATTCACTATGTACGTGAAAAACTGCTCGTCAAACATGTTGTTCCAAAATTAATATGGAGGTTGTTCCTCCCTTTGCTATAACAGCCTCCAGTCTTCTGGGAACGCTTTCCACTAGGTGTTGGAACATTGCTGTGGGGATTTGCTTCCATTCAGCCACAAGAGCATTAGTGAGGTCAGGCACTGATGTTGGGCAATTATGCCTGGCTCGCAGTCGGCGTTCCAATTCATCCCAAAGGTGTTCGATTGGGTTGAGGCCAAGGCTCTGTGCAGGCCAGTCAAGTTCTTCCACTCCTATCTCGACAAACTATTTCTGTATGGACCTCACTTTGTGTACTGGGGCATTGTCATTCTGAAACAGGAAAGGGCCTATTCCTCCTCAATATAACATTATTCTCCATTATCTCTGTCTCTCTTTAATTTGTGTTCTCTCTCTTTCTTTCATTTGTGTTCTCTCTGATATCTATTTGAGTCTCTCTCTCTCCCTGTCTCTCTCTCTGAATCTCTCTCTTTCTCTCTGCATCAGGTGATTGGGGCTTTAGTGTTGTTTGAGGGGGCGCCATCAGCTAAGGTGAACTGAGAGAAGGGTTAGGGTCTGATTATGGGGAAATAGGCCAGAGCAGGATCTCCTATTCTCCCTGGTGGGCTACAGTGGGGAAGTGTAGGGATGAGGTTCGGTGCTGCACTACCAGACTCATTCAGAGAGCTGCTGGAGAGTAAGCAGAGACTGACTTACCTTCTTTCACCATTGCTGCCGCTGCAGGAGAACTCCAGGAGGGAGAGGGAATGAACCTATCGTTCAAGACTCCGGAGAAGAGGGCCTTTTTCACAGCCAGCAAGAAGGCTCTGTATGTGGTGTCTGTGACGATGCCAACGGGGAGGCTGGGGAGGTGGGCCCGGGCTCTTCTCTGAGAGGATGTTGGCTCCCTGTATAAGCCTCCCATAGAGAAGCGTACTGCTGATCTACACTGGAGGATTATGCATGGAGCTATCGCTATGAACAGATATGTGTCGCACCTTGATCCATCAGTAGGGAGGGGGTGTCTGTTCTGAGGGGAGGTTTTTCTTGTTCCAGGCTGGTGGAGTTGTTTTCTGTCCTGGATGGCTGGTGTACAGGCCTAGAGTTGGGGCTAACTCTGGACCTATACGTTGGAGGGCCTAGGTATAGCGTAGCCAACAGGTGGAGGGCCTAGGTATAGCGTAGCCAACAGGTGGAGGGCCTAGGTATAGCATAGCCAACAGGAGGAGGGCCTAGGTATAGCGTAGCCAACAGGAGGAGGGCCTAGGTATAGCATAGCCAACAGGAGGAGGGCCTAGGTTATAGCATAGCCAACAGGAGGAGGGCCTAGGTGTGGTATAGCCAACAGGAGGAGGGCCTAGGTATAGCGTAGCCAACAGGTGGAGGGCATAGGTATAGCATAGCTAACAGGTGGAGGGCCTAGGTATGGCGTAGCCAACAGGTGGAGGGCCTAGGTATAGCGTAGCCAACAGGTGGAGGGCCTAGGTATAGCGTAGCCAACAGGTGGAGGGCCTAGGTATAGCGTAGCCAACAGGAGGGCCTATGTATAGCGTAGCTAACAGGAGGAGGGCCTAGGTATAGCGTAGCCAACAGGTGGAGAGCATAGGTATAGCGTAGCCAACAGGTGGAGGGCCTAGGTATAGCGTAGCCAACAGGTGGAGGGCCTAGGTATAGCGTAGCCAACAGGAGGGCCTAGGTATAGCGTAGTCAACAGGCGGAGGGCCTAGGTATAGCGTAGCCAACAGATGAACATACTTTCTAGTGAATTTCCTGGTGGGGCAGGCAAAAATGGCAATGTGCGAGACCAGGAAACATAAGATGCAGGGGGCGGGGTTTACGGAGGCCTCAGCTGTGTTGCTACGGCTGGTGTGGGCTCAGCTGGAACTGGAGCATGTACATGGGGGGCTGGTAAACCGCCTGGGCGACTTTGTAGGGGTGTGGGGAGTCAAGGGGGCTGGTGAACTGTCTGTGGGGAGTTAGGGGTCTGGGGCCGTCTGGGGAATAGGAGTCGGGGGCTGGTGAACCATCTGGGGGCTTTGTAGGGAGTGGGGGTCAGGTGGGCCAACCATTGGCGGGGGGGCCTAGCATTGGACTAGGATGGATTTAACTATAGTCTGTTAAAATGATGTAAACTTTGTTGTTTTTTAATGATGTAACTAATGCCAACAAGAGTAACTCAAAATCCAAAACCAAACCATCAAAAAAACTAAAAGCACCTCATCACCATCTAAAAAAGATTTTAAACTAAGTTTAGTCAACATTACAAATCATTAAAATCCAGACAGAAAATATTTACACAAGAAGCAATCTAATATCACACGGTCAAAACTCTCCGTCGTTTAAATAGGGTCCTATTATACAGCAAAACATACAGAACTCACATTTCATCAATTTTCTCTTTCTTTCTGTCTTGTTTTTGTCCGAGTCTCTTTCTCTCACGTTCTCTCTTTAGCTATGCTTACAGCGCTGACATTTCGTAGCTACCTACAGATATGCCGAAGCACTGAACCAACAGGATAAAATATGTTGTTGTATTGTGCTGTACAATACAAGAGTACTGTAGCTATTTGCTAGTGATCAAGCTATTGATAATGATTACAAAGAAAGATATCTCAGATTAAATCTGACCCAACTGTATGGCACACACGCGCACACACAGGGCCTTCTCCCTCTCTTCCTCTCCCTGCCTGGTCTGCAGTAACACTGTGCAGGGAGATTGATCATTTGCATATTATTGGAGATTACATGGCCTCCTGCTGCTGCTCACTCCTACTCTCCTCCTGCAGCATATGGACCACTGAGAGAGGATCCCTGTGCATCTGTGGCTTTTTCTTCCTCCCTGTCTGTCTGTCTGTCTGTCTGTCTGTCTGTCTGTCTGTCTGTCTGTCTGTCTGTCTGTCTCTCTCTCTCTCTCTGTCTCTCTCTCTCTCTGTCTCTGTCTCTGTCTATGTCTCTTTTGCCTGGAAAATGGTTCAATCTATACACTTATTAAGAGAACATACCTGGTCATCCCTACGGCCTCTGATCTGGAGGACTCACTAAACAGAGAACATACCTGGTCATCCCTACTGCCTCTGATCTGGAGGACTCACTAAACAGAGAACATACCTGGTCATCCCTACTGCCTCTGATCTGGAGGACTCACTAAACAGAGAACATACCTGGTCATCCCTACTGCCTCTGATCTGGAGGACTCACTAAACAGAGAACATACTTGGTCATCCCTACTGCCTCTGATCTGGAGGACTCACTAAACAGAGAACATACCTGGTCATCCCTACTGCCTCTGATCTGGAGGACTCACTAAACAGAGAACATACCTGGTCAGCCCTACTGCCTCTGATCTGGAGGACTCACTAAACACACATGCTTTAACTTTTGATACTTAAGTACATTTTAGAAATTACATTTTATAATTACATTTTGATACTTAGGTATATTAAAAAACTAAATACTTTTAGACTTTTACTCAAGTAGTACTTTACCGCTTTTACTTGAGTAATTTTCTATTAAGGCATCTTCACTTTTACTCAAGTATGACAATTGAGTACTTTTTCCACCACTGATTTTGGTGCAAATAATACTCACATTTCCTACATTGGATGGTGGAAACAGATAATGATACTAATGGTTCGTGTTAGGGAATTAGCAGTGTATTTGTATTTGTTAGTGACAGAGAAACTGGCCCAGGGTTTAATGTAGCATGTTCATTTTCAGTCCTGTGGACTTCACAAAGTGAGTTTCTACTGTAGGTGAATGTTATCATAAAAATGTAACTGTTTCTGAAATATATTACATACACTGAGTCTACAAAACATTAAGAACACCTGCTCTTTCCATGACAGACTGACCAGATTAATTCAGGTGGAAGCAATGATCCCTTATTGATGTCACTTGTTAAATCCACTTCAATTGGTATAGATGAAGGGGAGGAGACCAGTTAAAGAAGGATTTTAAGCCTTGAGACAGTTGAGACATGGATTGTGTATGTATACCGTTCAGAGGGTGAATAGACAAGACAAAAGATTTTAATGCCTTTGAACGGGGTACGATAGTAGGTGCCAGGCGCACCAGTTTCTGTCAAGAACTGCTGGATTATTCACCCTCAACAGTTTCCCGTGTGTATCAAGAATGGTCCACCACCCAAAGGACATCCAGCAAACTTGACACAACTGTGGAAAGCATTGGAGACAACATAGGCCTGCATCCCTGTGGAACGCTTTCGACACCTTGTCCATGCCCCGATGAATTGAGGCTGTTCTGAGGGTAAAAGTGTGTGTGTGGTGTGGACTGCTCAGTGCGTATCATAAGGCTTTAGTTTAATAGCCCAGTTTTACACTGTGGTGTTAGGAACCTCCTGGTTTGAAGGCCACATTAGGTCTATAAGTCACGTTGTTCTTGCTTGCCAAGTGATGTGTAATTCCCATTGAAATCCAGCCAGAGTTAGAACATCCAGCAAACTGCATTCAGAATAACAATCAGGATAAAGGAGTTTACCTAAAACATTTAAACTTAGTAATGGGTGCAATAAATCTAACGAAATGATTGGATTAGTTTAGAATAATGTATGTTATTTACCTTTGTGTAGCATAAGATTATTCAATCAATGTACTGTACATGCAAAAACACATATCAAAAACAATACTAAAAAAGTCTGCAGTAGAGCATGATGGGAAACATGAAAATGATGGGCCACCCATATGTAAAAAGTAGTTTGTAAGTCGCTTTGGACAAAAGCGTCTGCTAAATGGATATATTATTATTATTATTATTATGAAAATGATGGGCGTGGTTTTGATGGGAACGTTTTTCTCTCCACAGACACAATCACACTGTCACACTCAACACTAGTTATTAACACCAACACTGGGGTTATTTTACACCCCTGCGTTTTAATTTCTCTCTTATGGAGTTAACTTGATAAACTATGGCCCTGTCCAAAAACAACTCCCTCGCCCTTAGCTCATAGCTCCTAGCCCCTAGCTCATAGCCAGTAGGTACTTCATATATCAGAAACGATAGGATAGGTTTAATCGTTTGATAGGAGTAAGCTCCCTCTGTGACTAAGCATTCCCTCTATAAGATGACACACACATGCAGAACATGAGACACAGGCTCTTGAGAAGGTGGTGTTGTTGAGCTGGGAGCTCTTTAGGGTGTTAGGGGGGCGGTTGAAGTGCTGTGGACAATACACACAGACGGAATGACAGACAGACAGACAGAAAGACAGGCAGGCAGGTGTTTTACTAGCGTGCCTGGCAGGCTGTACCTGTGTATTTGTATTTATTATGGATCCCCATTACTTCCTGCCAAGGCAGCAGCTACTCTTCCTGTGGTCAAGCAAAATTAAGGCAGTTGTACTTGTTTTTTCAATATGCACAGCCAATACATCACTTCATTCTAAATCAGGGATCCACCACTGTTTCACTTGACCCCCCAAGTTCTCTGAGCAAAAAAATACATATATACAGTACCAATCAAAAGTTTGGACACATTCCAGTGCTTTTCTTTATTTGTACTATTTACTAACTTGTGTAATATTAGTGAAAACATCAACTTTAAAATAACACATATGAAATCATGTAGTAACCAAAAAAGTGTTAAACAAAACAACATATTTGAGATTCTTCAAAGTAGCCACCGTTTGACTTGAGGACAGCTTTGCACAACTCTTGGCATTATCTCAACCAGCTTCATGCATTTAAATTAACAGGTGTGCCTTGTTAAAGTTAAGTTGTAGAATTTATTTCCTTCATGCGTTTAAGCTTATCAGTTGTGTTGTGACAAGGTAGGGGTGGTATACAGAAGATATCCCTAGACCAAGTCCATATTATGGCAAGATCAGCTCAAATATGCAAAGAGAAACGACAGTCCATCATTACTTTAAGACAAGAAAGTCAATCAAAGCGGAATATTTCAATAACTTTTACAGTTTCTTCAAGTGCAGTCACAAAAACCATCAAGCGCTATGATGAAACTGGCTCTCATGAGGACCGCCACAGGAAAGGAAGATACAGAGCTACCTCTGCTGCAGAGGATACGTTCAGACATTGCAGAGGATACGTTCAGGCATTGCAGAGGATACGTTCAGGCATTGCAGAGGATACGTTCAGACATTGCAGAGGATACGTTCAGGCATTGCAGAGGATACGTTCAGGCATTGCAGAGGATACGTTCAGACATTGCAGAGGATACGTTCAGACATTGCAGAGGATACGTTCAGGCATTGCAGAGGATAAGTTCAGGCATTGCAGAGGATACGTTCAGACATTGCAGAGGATACGTTCAGACATTGCAGAGGATACGTTCAGACATTGCAGAGGATACGTTCAGGCATTGCAGAGGATACGTTCAGACATTGCAGAGGATACGTTCAGACATTGCAGAGGATACGTTCAGACATTGCAGAGGATACGTTCAGACATTGCAGAGGACTGTTCAGACATTGCAGAGGATACGTTCAGGCATTGCAGAGGATACGTTCAGACATTGCAGAGGATACGTTCAGACATTGCAGAGGATACGTTCAGACATTGCAGAGGATACGTTCAGACATTGCAGAGGATACGTTCAGACATTGCAGAGGATACGTTCAGACATTGCAGAGGATACGTTCAGACATTGCAGCCCAAATAAATTCTTCAGAGTTCAAGTAACAGACACATCTCAACATCAACTGTTCAGAGAAGACTGTGTGAATCAGGCCTTGATGGTCAAATTGCTGCAAAGAAACCACTACTAAAGAACAACAATAAGAAGAAACTTGCTTGGGCCAAGAAACACAAGCAATGGACATTAGAATGGTGGAAATCTGTCCTTTGGTCTGATGAGTCCAAATTGAAGATTTTTGTTCCAACCGCCATGTCTTTGTGAGACGAAGAGTACGAGAATGGATGATCTCCGCATGTGTGGTACCCACCGTGAAGCATGGAGGAGGGGGTGTAATGATGTGAGGGTGCTTTGCTGGTGACACTGTCTGTGATTTATTTAGAATTCAAGGCACACTTAACCAGCATGGCTACCACAGCATTCTGCAGCAATACGTAATCTCATCTGGTTTGCGCTTAGTGGGACTATCATTTGTTTTTCAACAGGACAATGACCTCCAGGTTGTGTAAGGGCTATTTGACCAAGGAGAGTGATGGAGTGCTGCATCAGATGACCTGGCCTCCACAATCACCCGACCTCAACCCAATTGCGATGGTTTGGGATGAGTTGGACTGCAGAGTGAAGGAAAAGCAGCATACAAGCAACAGAATATATTGGCTCCTTTCGTTATTTGTTGGACCCCAGTAAAACTAGCTGTCGCCAATTGCTTTGGCTAATGGGGATTCTAATCAATCAAATCAAATACGTGCACACTCGCGCACACACGTGCACATACATATGTATGACAGAGAAACACTCACATT
Organism: Oncorhynchus masou masou; assembly: GCF_036934945.1. Classification (NCBI taxonomy): domain Eukaryota; kingdom Metazoa; phylum Chordata; class Actinopteri; order Salmoniformes; family Salmonidae; genus Oncorhynchus; species Oncorhynchus masou. The sequence goes on along the minus strand of NC_088240.1, from coordinate 14,684,513 downwards.
GCACATGTTCACGCAATGATATGTCTGAGGACTACATGCGGTGTGCACGTGTTTGTGCGCATGTTTTGTACATATCATGGTTGTGGCCCTTAGTTTTTCAGTCAGATTACATTCAGAGATAAGGCTTGGGAGGCAAAATAATTAATAAATTACCACTTTAAAGAACATATATTATGAATACATTGAGAATGTGTATAGGCTGTACTGAAACTTGTTTTTTGCGCACAGCACATGCAGATGTTCCCAAATAACCCTCTCACAAACCCAGGTCATGCATTTTGATGACAGTCACACAGAGTAAAGGACATCTGAAAAGAGCTTAGACAGGGATGGTGATGGAGAGGGTGAGAGCTAAAGGGGTCAGAATCAGCTCTGGTCTCTCAAAGCAGCAACTGAAATGAAAATATGACCACACACATAAATGTTATCAGAGAGTAAGGACTGACAGTCTCTTTGGATCTGATTTGCGTGGGCTTTTGGTTAGATTCTTTGCCCCTGGTCAACTGGCTTGAGCTGACGAACCTAACAAAGCGGTGTCCTTCCTTACGCCCTTACGTCGCGGAACAATGGTGTCACAGCTGCACACTAGGATGATATAATCTTAAGGATCGGCCCCCTTATTACATTTTTTAGCCTAAAATGACATACCCAAATCTAGCTGCCTGTAGCCCAGGCCCTGAAGCAAGGATATGCAGATTCTTGGTACCATTTGATAGGAAACACTTTGAAGTTTGTGGAAATGTGAAGAGAATGTAGGAGAATATAACACATTAGATCTGGTAAAAGATAATACCAAGAGAAAAACGACAGTTTTTTGGTATTTTTTTGTACCTTCATCTTTGAAATGCAAGAGAAAGGCCATAATGTATTATTCCAGCCCAGGTGCAATTTAGATTTTGGCCATGAGATGGCAGCAGTGTATGTGCAATGAACCATTGTATTTCTGTTCAAAATGTTTTATCAAGACTGCCCAAATGTGCCTAATTTGTTTATGAATTACTTTTCATGTTCAAAACTGTGCACTCTCCTCAAACAATAGCATGGTATTATTTCACTGTAATAGCTACTGTAAATTGGGCAGGGCAGTTATATTAACAAGAATTTAAGCTTGTATGTCCTGGAAAATGTTCTTGTTACAATCTCATATTAATCTCATTAGCCTCCGTTAGCTCAACCTTCCCGCAGGGGACCCACCGATGGTTTCATGCAACAATTAAGAACACACGCACCAAACTCGAGAGACATGGAAATTACCATTCCTTTTAAGGAGGTAGCGTGCATGGATCTCACTCTGGTGTTTCGGTGAGTCTGGGCTGTGTTGTGAATGTAATATCAACACACTTTCAATTACCCACACAAACTACACACAACCTGCACTCATTGAAATACATGCGTGAACCCACACAGTTGCTTTAATTAGGAAAACGGGAAAATCATCAAATTCAAATTCAGTAGCCTATTCCTGCTTGATTCAAATGATATAGCTAGCTAGGATGTAATTCATTCATGATTTCGTAATAGTGCCTGAAAGCCTGATGTGTTAACGATACAAGCTAGCATCCACTGAACCGATGTGAAAGTGCTCCATTGGTATGTTTCATCCTACATTTCTAAGATTAAAAATAATATTTATTGTCTGAATTTGGCAGTACGACATACAGATTATGAACTCAAAAACATTTTTTTTGTAAACCCCCTCCAATATTTGTTTTAGATACACTACCATTCAGAGGTTTGAGGTCACTTAGAAATGTCCTTGTTTTTGAAAGAATCAAAAACAAATTGTCCATTAAAATAACATTAACTTAATCCGAAATACAGTATAGACATTGTTAATGTTGTAAATTACTATTGTAGCTGGAAACAGCAGATTTTTTTATGGAATATCTACATAGGCTTACAGAGGTCCATTGAGGCCAATGTCCGGGTTTACGTACGCCAATGTCCCGGGTTTACGTAGGCCAATGTAATGTAACCTAACATAAAGTAACATCAAAATCAAATCAAATTTATTTTATATAGCCCTTCGTACATCAGCTGATATCTCAAAGTGCTGTACAGAAACCCAGCCTAAAACCCCAAACAGCAAGCAATGCAGGTGTAGAAGCACGGTGGCTAGGAAAAACTCCCTAGAAAGGCCAAAACCTAGGAAGAAACTTAGAGAGGAACCAGGCTATGTGGGGTGGCCAGTCCTCTTCTGGCTGTGCCGGGTGGAGATTATAACAGAACATGGCCAAGATGTTCAAATGTTCATAAATGACCAGTATGGTCAAATAATAATAAGGGAGAACAGTTGAAACTGGAGCAGCAGCACGGCCAGGTGGACTGGGGACAGCAAGGAGTCATCATGTCAGGTAGTCCTGGGGCGTGGTCCTAGGGCTCAGGTCCTCCGAGAGAGAGAAAGAGAGGGAGAATGAGATAATTAGAGAACGCACACTTAGATTCACACAGGACACCGAATAGGACAGCAGACGTACTCCAGATATAACATTTACATTACATTTAAGTCATTTGGCAGACGCTCTTATCCAGAGCGACTTACAAATTGGTGAATTCACCTTATGACATCCAGTGGAACAGCCACTTACAATAGTGCATCTAAATCATTTAAGGGGGGTGAGAAGGATTACTTTATCCTATCCTAGGTATTCCTTAAAGAGGTGGGGTTTCAGGTGTCTCCGGAAGGTGGTGATTGACTCCGCTGTCCTGGCGTCGTGAGGGAGTTTGTTCCACCATTGGGGGGCCAGAGCAGCAAACAGTTTTGACTGGGCTGAGCGGGAATTGTACTTCCCCAGTGGTAGGGAGGCGAGCAGGCCAGAGGTGGATGAACGCAGTGCCCTTGTTTGGGTGTAGGGCCTGATCAGAGCCTGGAGGTACTGCGGTGCCGTTCCCCTCACAGCTCCGTAGGCAAGCACCATGGTCTTGTAGCGGATGCGAGCTTCAACTGGAAGCCAGTGGAGAGAGCGGAGGAGCGGGGTGACGTGAGAGAACTTGGGAAGGTTGAACACCAGACGGGCTGCGGCGTTCTGGATGAGTTGTAGGGGTTTAATGGCACAGGCAGGGAGCCCAGCCAACAGCGAGTTGCAGTAATCCAGACGGGAGATGACAAGTGCCTGGATTAGGACCTGCGCCGCTTCCAGTGTGAGGCAGGGTCGTACTCTGCGGATGTTGTAGAGCATGAACCTACAGGAACGGGCCACCACCTTGATGTTAGTTGAGAACGACAGGGTGTTGTCCAGGATCACGCCAAGGTTCTTAGCGCTCTGGGAGGAGGACACAATGGAGTTGTCAACCGTGATGGCGAGATCATGGAACGGGCAGTCCTTCCCCGGGAGGAAGAGCAGCTCCGTCTTGCCGAGGTTCAGCTTGAGGTGGTGATCCGTCATCCACACTGATATGTCTGCCAGACATGCAGAGATGCGATTCGCCACCTGGTCATCAGAAGGGGGAAAGGAGAAGATTAATTGTGTGTCGTCTGCATAGCAATGATAGGAGAGACCATGTGAGGTTATGACAGAGCCAAGTGACTTGGTGTATAGCGAGAATAGGAGAGGGCCTAGAACAGAGCCCTGGGGGACACCAGTGGTGAGAGCGCGTGGTGAGGAGACAGATTCTCGCCACACCACCTGGTAGGAGCGACCTGTCAGGTAGGACGCAATCCAAGCGTGGGCCGCGCCGGAGATGCCCAACTCGGAGGGTGGACTGACCCTAGCCCCCCGACACATAAACTACTGCAGCATAAATACTGGAGGTTGAGACAGGAGGGGTCAGGAGACACTGTGGCCCCATCCGAGGACACCCGCGGACAGGGCCAAACAGGAAGGATATAACCCCACCCACTTTGCCAAAGCACAGCCCCCAGACCACTAGAGGGATATCTTCAACCACCAACTTACCATCCTGAGACAAGGCTGAGTATAGCCCACAAAGATCTCCGCCATGGCACAACCCGAGTGGCATGGATTTGAAGAAAATATACTTTCTGCTCTGAGACCATTCTTTTTATTTCTCTGGTTAGGCATCATTTTCATGTAAGCTAGGCTATCCAGGGAAAGTAAATTTGACAATGTGTCGTATTCTCATGTGGGAAGAGGGAACATAAGCTCTACTTGTGGACAAATACAAATGTTTTATCACCACACAAGTAAGGGACAGTCCCCAGCTCCACATCTCAATGTGTGCATGGCTGGTAGCCTTATGTCTGCATTGCCACTCACAGAATGGAATTTGCAACATAATGCAACACAACAACTTCCTTATTTAACATGTTTCCGACCCGCAATGTAATTGTTCTGAGCTGACCACCGTGTTTAAATAATGATTCCATTCCACCGACCAGCTGATTTGAATTTCCGCTCCCCAACAGGAGAAATGTGGGTATCCGACCTGATGGAGGACTACTAATGATTAGCTCAATAGGGTAAATGCAAACAGGCAACCCCATGCTTCAGCTTATTTATTTATAGCCACTATGCTGCATCAGTTGGGCTACTGGTGATGATGCTCATTGCATACCTGATAATATGACTATATACTTGGTCCAACATGTTAACATTTTATCAATATTGTCACGACCGTCGTATGAATAATTGGACCAAGGTGCAGCGTGAGTAGAGTTCCACATTTGAATGATAGTGAAACTTCCAAAACAACAAAGATAAAACGATCATGAAATACACATATGCACTCATACACAACAATATCCACCATAGCAGGTGGGAATAAGGACACACTAAGTATGATCCCCAATTAGAGGTAATTATTATCAGCTGCCTCCAAATGGGAACCATACACACACACCAACATAGAAATATAATACCTAGAAACCCTCCTAGTCACGCCCTGTCATATTACACCGTAGAGAACCCCGAGGGCTCACATAACATATGCAGGGGAAGTGGGAGTGGTTAAAGGAGCCAAATGGTAGCTGGGACTCTCATTGCAACTCATCCTCAGGACATTGCTGGAAATGAGAATGTATTCTTAATCTGGCAAAAATCATGGTTATATAAATGTATGTCAATCTGAATATGCAATCCACCCTGTGCACCTAGATGAGTGAGATTAATCAAACATAAATATCACAAAGAAAACCAGCATCTCAGATTTGACTACCATCCCTATTTTACTTCATACTCTTCTGTTTTTTTACATTTTTATTATTTTATTTAACTCTTATTTTACCAGATATGTTGACTGAAAACACATTCTCTACAGGGGAATAGTTACAGGGGAGAGGAGGGATGAATGAGCCAATTGGATGGTGGGGATGATTAGGTGGCCATGATGGTATGAGGGCCAGATTGAGAATTTAGGAGTCAACACACCCGTTTAACATTCCATATGAAAGAGAGCACCCTGTACAGGGCAATGTCCCCAATCCCTGCCCCGGGCATTGGGATATGAAAATGTACAACATTTTGGACCCGAGGAAAGAGCGCCTACTACTGGCCCTCCAGCACCACTTACAGCCACATCTGGTCTCTCATCCAGGGACCCACCCTACTTAGCTTCAATGACAAGCCAGCAGTGGGATGCAGGGCGGTATGCTGTTGGCCATACACTTCTATTCTCTTCTCTGCCTCTTTTATCTCTGTCTTTCTCTCTTTCCCTTTCTTTCCATCACTCCTATTTGGGAGGACAGTATTTAATGTTCACTTCTTTTATCCCCTGCTTTCTTCTATCCTCAGTACCCTCCCCGCCCCTATCTCTTCATTACTAGCCTACGGGAGGTCACTTCTGAGCACCTGTTCTCTCTCTTGTCTCTTCTCGTCTCCTCTCATCCTCTCTATTAATTTTATTTCCTTTCTACCTCTCTATCGAAAGTCCACAGGAGACCCTCACTCTCTCTCTCTCTCTCTCTCTCTCTCTTGTTCTCTCCTTTCTCTTTCGTTCTCCTCTCTCTCTCTCTCTCTCTCTCTCTTGTTCTCTCCTTTCTCTTTCGTTCTCCCCTCTCTCTCTCTCTCTCTCTCTCTCTCTCTCTCTCTACTTCAATAGATAACCAATCAGGCCTCTTCTCTCCTCTGGTAGAATTAATTTGTGTAAGTAGTTTTATGTGTGTTTACCTCCTACTGGATGGATGGATTGAGTCTGGTCAGACCACGGAAAAACCAAAGCTTGATGAACGACAGCATAGCTTCACAGACAGCATAGCTTCACATACAGCATAGCTTCACAGACAGGAAAGCGTATTTTCTGCTTGTAAACATATTTAGTAAAACAAGACTGTATGTATCGTTCGTGCATGTGTGTTATTCTCCTTCGGTCTTCTCTTTGCTCTGTTTGTGTGAAATGCAGCCTGCTTCATTAAGAGGTTGTCTTAATCCTCCATAGTTTAACACTATTTACATCCCCATTATTCCACCGTTACCGGGAAGAACCAGCATGAAATCCAGTGCTGTTCAGGACATTAGACAAGCTGCATTCTCAAAGCTAACAGATTTACATGAATGAGGAGGCCGACACAGGGAGAGAGAGAGGAGTAGGAGAGAGAGGGAGGAGAATAACAAATGATAGACAAAATGCAAAGAGATGAAAAGAGAGGAAAATATGTGGACAGAGTGAATGAAAACACTAGAAGTTTAAAGGGGAATTTCACCCTGGCTCTGCCATGGCATATAGTCATTACTATATTAACAACATTACATTTTTTATCATCAACATCAAAATTATACAAAACACAAACTAGAACTGGCACATTTTCATTGCACTGATGGAATTGGGAAGTTTTGACCCCCTGTGTATTCATCTGTTCATAGTGAACCACAAAGTCCAGCATTTATAGTGAATGCTGATACAGCTTTCTGGGAAGAGGGGGCATTGTCACAAACTTGAATAATGGTGTTGTTTACCTTCGAACAACCAACACACAGTAACAGGAAAACATTCGTTTTTATTTTTACAAATGTTTGTCATCATGTCCATGGGGTTTTCTGTGCCTGGCTGTGCTAATTACAAACAAGTGCGAAAATGAGTTATCGTTCACCATTCTACCTACCAGAGATTCTCCCCGATTCTGCCAGTGGCTTGTAGGCTATCAATAATGATACCGTGACCAAACAGATGTATTTTCAGGCTGAACTGTTGGGGAATCCATTTCGACGACAGCTGAGAAGTGATGCGATACCATACATTTTTTTCCTTCACAACTAAAAAGAAGATTCTCAATTAGAGGTAACCTAATGTTAGTTATCTTTCTAGCCGTGCTGGACTTTCTGGGTAAGTTAGCTAACTAGCTAACGTTACAGCCCTGTATTGAACTCTGAAAGCCATCAGCTAAATCATATAGCTACCTTTTGGTATACCCACTGTAAATCAATTTCACCTTTGCCATGGTAGTCACTGCTAGACTGAAAGCTACCTTTAACAGAGTACAAAAATGTTTGTTAGTTCATTTTATCTTTGACTGACGTTAGGTAACGTAAGATAGCTATTGTTACCAAGTAAGAGTATCTCAATTTGGTAGCCATCTATTCCACCCTTGTCTTGAAAACACTCCTTTACTACAAATATAATTGTCGATATAGATAACTCACTCTCTGTTTGTGTGTTGGTAGCAATGATGAATGTGTATAAATCGTCTATGGTTGGTTAGTTGGTTCTCAGCCTGTCTCAACTGGCTAGCAATCTTGCCGCTAATTCAGTACCGCTAGTCATTTAACAGCAAGCTGACAATATTGAAATGTCCATGTTAGGTATGCTTAGCTAGCCAGTAAAATAGAGGTCAATACAATTAGTGGGGTGGATAATCTTACGACTGAAATCCCGTCAACGGGATCGATTTGACAACAGCCAGTGAAAGTGCACAGCGCCAAATTCAAACAACAGAAATCTCATAATTAAAATTCCTCAAACATAGAAGTATTAAACACCATTTTGAAGATAAGCTTGTTGCTAATCCCAGCACAGTGTCCGATTTCAAAAAGGCTTTATGACGAAAGCATACCATGCGATTATGTTAGGTCAGTGCCTAGTCACATAAAAACAAAGACATTTTTCCAGCCAAAGAGAGGAGTCACAAAAAGCAGAGAGCCACATCAATTTACAGAAATTACTCATACAAGTGTTATGCATGAAATTAACTCTTTTGGGATAGGGGGCAACATTTTCACTTTTGGATGAATAGCATGCCCAGAGTGAACTCCCTCCTACTCTGTCCCAGATGCTAATGTATGCATATTATCATTAGTACTGGATAGAAAACACTTTGAAGTTTCTTAAACTGTTTGAATGATATCTGTGTGTATAACAGAACTCATATGGCAGGCGAAAACCTGAGAAAAATCCAACCAGGAAGTGGGACATCTGAGGCAAGGAGGGCATTAAACAGAGAGGCAACAAAGAGTCTGAAGATAACCCTGAAGGAGCTGCAAAGCTCCACAGTGGTCATAGGACCACTTTAAGCCGTACACTTCACAGAGCTGGGCTTTACTGAAGAGTGGCCAGAAAAATAGCCATTGCTTCAAGAAAACAATAAGCAAACACGTTTGGTGTTCGCCAAAAAGAATGTGGGAGACTCCCCAAACATATGGAAGAAGGTACTCTGGTCAGATGAGACTGTAGTGGCTTTATTATCATTAAAGATGAAGACTTATTTTATAAAATCACGTCTCGGTAATTATTATTACGTGATTAAACTAATCATGTACATTTAATTAACTAGGAAGTCGGGCAACACGGAAAGTTTTCAAAGTTATATAACAAAGTTATAATTTTCCGAATATAACTCTTCAGATATTTTAATATCTGATCAATTAGTAATCTATTAATTAATTATTATTATTACCTTCGTCAGTCTCATCTGAACGTCATAAATTGTTGGTTATCTGCACGAACCCAGCATTTACTATAAATCATCCATACACCAATTGGCTCAATTATTTATTTACTAACCAATTAAACAATTATAGAATACATAATAACATTATACCGTCCCTAGTGGACTCACTAGGACATGATAGAAGAGACAGAGAGAAGAGAGAAGAGAAGGGAGTTTTGGAGGGAAGACTTAGGGACATTGGTCTATATCGGACCTGGGAAGCTATTCTCACATAAATATATGCCACTAACGATCGCTCATTCGGAAAGCAATGCATTGTATTTACATGAAGCTGGTGATGTCAGGCTCTGGTTTTCCATGTCCTTTGTGGAATCTTCCGGGTCGTCGTGTGGTTACGTGGTCTGAGAGGTTCATCTCAGTCTGGAGATTGGTCCACGCCGGTCAGTGTTCTCGTACTAGATTTGCTACCTTTCCAGCTGCAGTCTGTCAGGTTGTCATCTAGGACTCACTTCTTCTTGAGTGATCAATAGTTCAGAGTCCATACCATTTGACATGTAGAGCTCCCACGTTTTCTGACCTGTAGGTTGACATTAGAAAGTCCTCCCATTATTTGGAACTTAGGTGACTTTGGGTCTCGGGGGCTTTTATAGAAATGTAGAAAAGGGTTTGGTTCATCATTTCCAACCATTGCCTATTCCCTTGGGCGTGGCTACTGACTTAGTTTAACTTTTCAGAGAAGACGATTTTCTAATTTTAATTAACCTCTCTAGGTTAGATTGGACGCTACCATCCCACCTGACCAACATCCAGTGAAAGTGCAGGGTGCCAAATTCAAATTACAGATTTGTAAATATTTAACATTCTTGAAAATATACATGCAATATGTCAAAATAAAGCTTAACGTCTTGTTAATCCAGCCACTGTGTCCGATTTCAAAAAGGCTTTACGGTGAAAGCAAACCATGTGATTATCTGAGGACAGCACACCATCAAACAAACACAGACAATCAGATTTCATCCCACCAGGCCTGACATAAAACTCAGAAATAATGATATAATTCATGCCTTACCTTTGAAGAGCTTCTTCTGTTGGCACTCCAATATGTCCCATAAACATCACAAATGGTCCTTTTGTTCGATTAATTCCATCGTTATATCTCCAAAATGTCCATTTATTTGGAGTGTTTGATCCAGAAAAACACTGTTTCCAACTCGAGCAACATGACTACAAAATATCTAATAAGTTACCTGTAATCTTTGTCCAAACATTTCAAACAACTTTCCTAATACAATTTGAGGTATTTTTTTTACGTAAAGTGGAGCGAGCTTTCAGGTCGCGCGCCCCTAACAAACAGTACATTAGACTCGACCCTCATTCTGAACAGCCCTACTTCTTAATTTCTCAAAGGAAAAACATCAACCAATTTCTAAAGACTGTTGACATCCAGTGGAAGCGATAGGAACTGCAAGCAAGTGCTTTATAAATCTAGATCCACATAGACATTTATTGAAAATAGAGTGACCTCAACAAAAAAAATCCTGGAGAGTTTGTCCTCGGGATTTTGTCTGCCAAATACATTCTGTTATACTCACAGACATCATTCAAACAGTCGATCCAAATCTACTAATAATAGGCATATCCTAGCTTCTGGGCCTGAGTAGCAGGCAGTTTACTTTGGGTACACTTTTCATCCGGACGTGAAAATAACGCCCCCTAGCTTGTTCACGCTACAGGTTCCCCAAGGGGAACCACGCCCCCTACGCTCAACTCAAACCGTGGCGCACAGAATGCAAAAATATTCTTAGAAATATTTAACCTCCACACATTAACAAGTCCAATAGCTCAAATGAAAGATAAACACCTTGTTCATCTACCCAGCGAGTCAGATTTCTAAAATGTTTTACGGTGAAAACATAGCACATATGTTTATCAAACCACCACAAAGACACAGACGATATATAGCCATTTTGTCAAACAAAAGATGCAATCACAAACACAGGATTAAAAGAAAAATAATTCACTAACCTTTTGAAAATCTTCATCAGATGACAGTAATAGGACATGTTACACAGTACATTTATGTTTTTTTCAATAATATGCAATTTATATCCATAAATCTCCGTTTACATTGACGCCATGTTCAAAAAATGCTAGAACAATGACCGGAGAAATTATAGATAACTCCGCCAGATAACGCCAGATAACAGCAATACACATCATAAACTTTGACTAAATATACATGTTCTACATATAGTTAGAAAGATACACTGCTTCTTAATGCAATCGCTTTGTCACATTTATTTTTCACGTTACAGAAATCGCTCACTATTCCATAATCTGAGACGGCGCTCAAAATTACATATCATATGTCGACTAAACTGGTCAAACTAAGTGTAGAATCAAGCTTTAGGATGTTTACACCTCATTCTTCTCTGCAGATTCTCAAAACACAATACAAAGACATGTCTACAAAATTCTATTACTATTGACAAGAGTGATTTGTCAAATTCAATTGGCTGGGGGAGGTTTACAGACAGTTCTTTGAGATGAGTACAGGGTTTTTGGCTGGGGGAGGTTTACAGACAGTTCTTTGAGATGAGTACAGGGTTTTTGGCTGGGGGAGGTTTACAGACAAAACAATTCTCAAATCGAACAGACAAACTGACATCGTCTTGTGCTTCTTGGAACAAAGGGCACTCGGAGCACAACGTGCGCCGGAAAGTGCATGTATTTTCTCGCGACACCAAGTATTTTGCCTGCCAAAGGGTCAAAGCTTGCGGGATTTGCACAATGAAACACTCTATTGAAAGAAGACATCTCACCGAAGACCTAGAAACTGATCCCAGATCCATAGCTGGTTGGGAAGGGTGGGGGTGATGACTTCAAAGTTGGCCCAACTTCCCTGATGAGAGAAATAGTTTGGGAGATTGGCTGCCCTGTGAGTTCTGCTACACATACAGACATAATTCGAACGGTTTTAGAAGCTTTGGAGTGTTTTCTATTCAATAATAATTATTATATGCATATATTAGCAATTTTGGACAGATTTTGTTTCTGTTTACTATGGGCACGCAATTCCTCCAAAGGGGGCAGTATTGTCCCGAGCCTTAACAGGCTAGCCTAGAGAGGTTAAAAGTCAACATCATATTACATAATTTCGCAAACAGTTTCATTTTTACTCATTTAATTAGATGCAAACCTCATAACAGAGTTAGGATGATGTGGCTGTATTGTCTTTCAAGAGGTCACAAACAAGAAACAAAACGGACCAGATCGTACCTGGCTTCTCAACTGACCGTTTACACGTTCTCCAAAATATGAATGCTATTTCATTCTCAAATTCTGAGATGTAGTAGAATTGAGTCGGAGAATCCCTTTGTCTTACTGCATGGCCAGGGAGAGTCTCTTTACGGAATTCATGACATGGGGGTTGTAAAACTGCCCCCCCCCCCTCCTATCAGGAGAGGGAGTTTGGTTGTTCACATCTCTGCTAGCCAATTCACTGAAAGGGCTAGCGTCATGACAAGAAAAAATGTAGATTTTTGGTGAAAATGCTATGTCTGGCGCAAACCCAATACCTCTCATCACCCCAAGGAAATCATCCCCACAGTGAAGCATGGTGGTGGCAGCATCATGCTGTGGGGTTGTTTTTCATCAGCAGGGACTGGGAAACTGATCAGAATTGAAGGACTGATGGATGGCACTAAATACAGGGAATTTTTAAGGAAACCTGTTTCAGTCTTCCAGAGATTTGAGACTGGGACGGAGGTGCACATTCCAGCAGGACAATGACCCTAAGCATACTGCTAAAGCAACACTCGAGTGGTTTAAGGGTAAATGTTTAAATGTCTTGGAATGGCTGGGTCAAAGCCCAGACCTCAATCCAATTGAGAATCTGTGGTATGACTTAAAGATACACCAGCAGAACCCATCCAACTTGAAGGAGCTTGAGCAGTTTTGCCTTTAATAATGGGGACAAAATCCCAGTGGCTAGATGTGCCTAGCTTATAGAGACATACCCCAAGAGACTTGCAGCTGTAATTGCAGGAAAAGGTGGCTCTACAAAGTACTGACTTTGGGGGGGGGGGGGGGTGAATAGTTATGTACGCTCAAGTTTTCAGTTTTTTTTCTTGTTTATTTTACAGTAAAAACATATTTTGCATCTTCAAAGTGGTAGGCTTGTTGTGTCAATCAAATGATACAAACCCCTAAAAAAATCAATTTTAGTTCCAGGTTGTAAGGCAACAAAATAGGAAAAATACCTGAGGACTACAGAGTACCTTCCAAACCATATCATCAATTTAGTTTACCCCTTCTCTTTTTACCTTTTCTATTTGTAAATTTCATGTTATCTGGAGTCATTCCACAGTGCCTTGCTGAAAAATACCACAAAGCAGGTGCATTTTGGGTACACAAGCATGAGGTACACAAGCGTGAGGGAGCAGACATACCTTGTTAAATAATGGTAAAAATAATAAAAATTTATAATAATAACAGTTATGGAGCACAACAAGATTGTGGAACAGAAACCAGCAAGGGACACTGTAATGTATCAAGTCTGCAACAGTAATGGCACCACCACCTCATTCTTCTCTGGAGATTCTCAAAACACAGTACAAAGACATGTCTACAAAATTCTATTACTATTGACAAGAGTGATTTGTCAAATTCAATTGGCTGGTGGAGGTCTACAGACAGTTCTTTGAGATGAGTACAGTGTTTTTGGCTGGGGGAGGTTTACAGACAGTTCTTTGAGATGAGTACAGTGTTTTTGTCTGGGGGAGGTTTACAGACAGTTCTTTGAGATGAGTACAGGGTTTTTGGTTGTGCGGGGGTTGTACATAGACAGTAAATACTTTGTTGTGTATTAGAGCGATTGTGGTGCCTTTTCTCTTCAATATCACATACACAACAATTCATGCAGTGTAAGAACTGCCTCCCTAAGATTCACACCTTCTTTAGTCCCCCAGCTCATTCACTTTGTTGGCTGATCTTTCCCCTCAAAACCAATGTCCCCTCATTGTCCCTAAACAATACGCCAGCTGCTACCATTCAGTTGATACCTTAACCAACAAAGGTGTGTTGCCCCACGTCCCTTCCGCAAAAAGTGTCAAATACTAAGACCATAACCATGTCTTTCCAGGAGATGTGCAGTACCAGCAAATCTTCTGCAAGAAGACTAACAGTTGGTGGTTAAGAAGCCCTACACCACTTGCAGCAGAGTCTTATCCAGCTGTCCATTCACCGCAGACACAACAAGCCCTGTTGCCATAAGCACAAAGAGTCTCAGCTTCCCCAACCCAACATGCTGAACACCATTGCCAGTGTAATGATTGGATAAGGACTGCGGCTGCATTTACACAGAAAGCTTAATTCTGTTTTTTTTCTCACAAATTGGTCTTTTGACCAATTTGATCAGTTCTGAAAAAGACCCATTGGTGGAAAAAAGATAATTATTGGGCTGCCTGTGTAAACGTAGCCAGTGTGCTCCAAACACAGTTGTAACTACCCTGCTTATCAAACAGCTAATTATTAATCAGGTGTGCTAGATTAGGGTTGGAGTGTGAACCTACAGGACTGTAGATCTCCAGGAACAGGGTTGGAGAGCCCTGATGTAGAACCACCATAAAGTAAATATGGATATTTTCTATCAATCTTCGAAATTTGTCTGCCCTTATGGGTTCACAAAAGATATTTACAGTTGATGTCAGAAGTTTACATACACTAAGGTTGGAGTCATTAAAACACATTTTTCAATCACTGCACAAATGTCTTGTTAACAAACTATAGTTTTGGAATATCGGTTAGGACATCTACTTTGTGAATGACAAGTAATTTTTCCAACAATTGTTAACAGACAATTGTTTACAGATTATTTCACTTATAATTCACTGTATCACAATTCCAGTGGGTCAGAAGTTTAGAAACATTAAGTTGACTGTGCCTTTAAACAGCTTAGAAAATTATGAAAGGGCTTTAGAAGCTTCTGATTGATGACATTTGAGTCAGTTGGAGGTGTACCTGTGGATGTATTTCAAGGCCTACCTTCAAACCCAGTGCCACTTTGCTTGACGTCATGGAAAAATAAAAATAAATCAGCCAAGACTTCAGAAAAACAATTGTAGACCTCCATAAGTCTGGTTCATCCTTGGGAACAATTTCCAAACACCCGAAGGTACAACATTCATCTGTACAAACAATAGTACACAGGTATAAACACTGTGGGACCACGCAGTCATCATACCTCTCAGGAAGGAGATACCTTCTGTCTCCTAGAGATGAACGTACTTTGGTGTGAAAATTTCAAACCAATTCCAGAACAACAGCAGATGACCTTGTGAAGATGCTGGAAGAAACAGGTAAAAAAGTATCTATATCTACAGTAAAATGAGTCCTATATCGATGTAACCTGAAAGGCCACTCAGTAAGGAGGAAACAACTGCTCCAAAACACCATAAAAAAGTCAGACTACGGTTTGCAACTAGACAACGGTTTGCAACTAGACTACGATTTGCAACTAGACTACGGTTTGTAACTAGACTACGGTTTGTAACTAGACTACGGTTTGTAACTAGACTACGGTTTGTAACTAGAAAATGGTTTGCAACTAGACTACGGTTTGTAACTAGACAACGGTTTGTAACTAGACTACGGTTTGCAACTAGACTACGGTTTGCAACCAGACTACGGTTTGCAACTAGACTACGGTTTGTAACTAGAAAACGGTTTGTAACTAGACAACGGTTTGCAACTAGACTACGGTTTGCAGCTAGACTACAGTTTGCAACTAGACTACAGTTTGCAACCAGACTACGGTTTGCAACCAGACTACAGTTTGCAACTAGACTACGGTTTGCAACTATACTACGGTTTCCAACCAGACTACGGTTTGCAACTAGACTACGGTTTGCAACCAGACTACGGTTTGCAACTAGACTACGGTTTGCAACTAGACTACGGTTTGTACCTAGACTACGGTTTGTAACTAGACTACGGTTTGCAACTAGACTACGGTTTGTAACTAGACTACGGTTTGCAACTAGACTACGGTTTGTAACTAGACTACGGTTTGCAACTACACTAAGGTTTGTAACTACACTACGGTTTGTAACTAGAAAACGGTTTGTAACTAGACTACGGTTTGCAACTAGACTACGGTTTGCAACTAGACTACGGTTTATAACTAGACAATGGTTTGCAACTAGACTACGGTTTGTAACTAGACTATGGTTTGTAACTAGACAACGGTTTGTAACTAGAAAACGGTTTGTAAATAGACTACGGTTTGCAACTACACTACGGTTTGTAACTACACTACGGTTTGTAACTAGAAAACGGTTTGTAACTAGACTACGGTTTGCAACTAGACTACGGTTTGTAACTAGACAATGGTTTGTAACTAGACTACGCTTTGCAACTACACTACGGTTTGTAACTACACTATGGTTTGCAACTAGACTACGGTTTGTAACTAGACAACGGTTTGTAACTAGACTATGGTTTGTAACTAGACAACGGTTTGTAACTAGAAAACGGTTTGCAACTAGACTACGGTTTGCAACTAGACTACGGTTTGCAACTAGACTACGGTTTGCAACTAGACTACGATTTGCAACTAGACTACGGTTTGCAACTAGACTATGGTTTGCAACTAGACTACGCTTTGCAACTAGACTACGGTTTGTAACTACACTACGGTTTGTAACTACACTATGGTTTGCAACTAGACTATGGTTTGCAACTAGACTACGGTTTGCAACTAGACTACGGTTTGCAACTAGAAAACGGTTTGCAACTAGAAAACGGTTTGCAACTAGACTACGGTTTGCAACTAGACTATGGTTTGTAACTAGAAAACGGTTTGCAACAAGACTACGGTTTGTAACTAGAAAACGGTTTGCAACTAGACTACGGTTTGCAACTAGACTACGGTTTGCAACTAGACTACGGTTTGTAACTAGACTACGGTTTGCAACTAGACTACGTTTTGCAACTAGACTATGGTTTGCAACTAGACTACGGTTTGCAACTAGACTATGGTTTGTAAATAGACTATGGTTTGTAACTAGAAAACGGTTTGCAACTAGACTACGGTTTGCAACTAGACTACGGTTTGCAACCAGACTATGCTTTGCAACTAGACTACGGTTTGCAACTAGACTACGGTTTGCAACTAGAATACGGTTTGCAACTAGACTACGCTTTGCAACTAGACTACGGTTTGTAACTAGACTACGGTTTGTAACTACAAAATGGTTTGCAACTTACGATTTGTAACTAGACTATGGTTTGTAACTAGACAACGGTTTGTAACTAGAAAACGGTTTGCAACTAGACTACGGTTTGTAACTAGACTATGGTTTGTAACTAGACTACGGTTTGCAACTAGACTACGATTTGCAACTAGACTACGGTTTGTAACTAGACTATGGTTTGCAACTAGACTACGATTTGTAACTAGACAACGGTTTATAACTTATGGTTTGCAACTAGACTACGGTTTGCAACTAGACTACGGTTTGTAACTAGACTACGGTTTGCAACTAGACTACGGTTTGCAACTAGACTATGGTTTGTAACTAGAAAACGGTTTGCAACTAGACTACGGTTTGCAACTAGACTATGGTTTGTAACTAGAAAACGGTTTGCAACTAGACTACGGTTTGCAACTAGACTATGGTTTGTAACTAGAAAACGGTTTGCAACTAGACTACGGTTTGTAACTAGAAAATGGTTTGCAACAAGACTATGGTTTGCAACTAGACTATGGTTTGTAACTAGAAAACGGTTTGCAACTAGACTACGGTTTTCAACAAGACTATGGTTTGTAACTAACGGTTTAGACAACGGTTTGTAACTAGACTACGGTTTGCAACTAGACAACGGTTTGTAACTAGACTACGGTTTGCAACTAGACTACGGTTTGTAATGGGGACAAAGATTGTAGTTTTTGGAGAAATGTCCTCTGGTCTGATGAAACAAAAATAGAACTGTTTGGCCATAATGACCATCATCATTATGTTTGGTGGAAATAGGGGGAGGCTTGCAAGCTGAAGAATTACAAATGCAAGGCATTGCACATAAGTTATTAGTCGCCAGGCTAACTAGCTAGCCAACTCCAGTCATGTGCTAACATTTGCTGGTAAACATACAGTAGCTAGTTGTAATGTTGTAGCTTGCTGTTTACTAGCTAGCCATATGTATGACAAAAAATATGAGGTTTTACAATCAAGATACAAAAAACTCTTCTCGATATGGCTACCGGTAGTTGTTTAGCAAACTAACTTAGTTACCTAGATAGCTAAATTATTTGTCATCTGCCCTCTTGGTGCTTTATCTGAGCTTCTAACAGTAGCTAAATCCAACGCAATGTTTCAAATCCTCTTTGCCATCTTTCGGTTGTCACCATGTAGTTAATAGATGCTCCATCGTCAAATTCGTGTTGATGAGAGGAATCACTTGAAGCCATTGTATCTGGTCAGTTCTTTCAGTTATGCCCAAGGGATTTTTGTTAGTGTCCACCTCCTTTAAAAAAAAAGCCTGCCTTGGGGGAGGGACATGGGCCTGAGCACAAAACACCGTAGTCTTTCAGAGACTGAACATTTGTTTACCTGCTTGTATATTTAGCAATGAATCCGCCGATAGGAACATCGTGGAAAGACATCCAATGGCTCTTTTAAACAGCCAGTACAACATAGAGCCTTCATGAAACACCACAAAGCAGGACTGCATTTTAGATCTACCCCCACCCCACATCTCACTGTCCTAGAAATGCCTCAGACATGATGAAAACAAGCCCAGATTCCCCCAGGGTGAAATCCCTCTTTAAGAAGGGGACATGAATAGAAAGAGAGATGGAGAAAGAGATGTAAGGAAAGAAAGAGATGGAGAGAGGGAGATGGAGAGAGGAATGTAAGGAAAAGGAGAGAGGGAGATAAGGAAAGAGAGAGCTGGAGAGAGGGATATAAGGAAATAGAGAGATGTAGAGAGGGATATAAGGAAAGAGAGAGAGATATAAGGAAAGAGAGAGATGTAGAGAGGGATATAAGGAAAGAGAGAGATGTAGAGAGGGATATAAGGAAAGAGAGTGATGTAGATGTAGAGAGGGATATAAGGAAAGAGAATGATGTAGATGTAGAGAGGGTTATAAGGAAAGAGAGAGATGGAGAGGGGGATATAAGGAAAGAGAGAGATGGAGAGAGGGATATAAGGAAAGAAAGAGATGTAGATGTAGAGAGGGTTATAAGGAAAGAGAGAGATGGAGAGGGGGATATAAGGAAAGAGAGAGATGGAGAGAGGGATATAAGGAAAGAGAAAGATGGAGAGAGGGATATAAGGAAAGAGAGATGGAGAGAGGGATATAAGGAAAGAGAGATGTAGAGAGGGATATAAGGAAAGAGAGAGATGTAGATGTAGAGAGGGATATAAGGAAAGAGAGAGATGTAGATGTAGAGAGGGTTATAAGGAAAGAGAGAGATGGAGAGGGGGATATAAGGAAAGAGAGAGATGGAGAGAGGGATATAAGGAAAGAGAGGGATGGAGATGTAGACAGGGATATAAGGAAAGAGAGAGATGTAGATGTAGATAGGGATATAAGGAAAGAGAGAGATGGAGAGGGGGATATAAGCAAAGAGAGATGGAGAGAGGGATATAAGGAAGAGAGAGATAAGGAAAGAGGGAGATGTAGAGAGGGATATAAAGAAGAGATGGAGAGATGATATAGAGAGGGATACAAGGAAAGAAAGAGATGGAGATGTAGAGAGGGATATAAGGAAAGAGAGAGATGTAGAGGGGGATATAAGCAACGAGAGATGTAGAGAGGGATATAAGGAAAGAGACAGATGGAGAGGGCGATATAAGCAAAGAGAGAGATGGAGAGAGGGATATAAGGAAAGAGAGAGAGATGTAGAGGGGGATATAAGGAAAGAGAGAGATGGAGAGGGGGATATAAGCAAAGAGAGAGATGGAGATGTAGAGAGGGATATAAGGAAAGAGAGAGATGGAGAGAGGGATATAAGGAAAGAGAGAGGTGGAGAGGGAGATGTAGAGAGGGATATAAGGAAAGAGAGAGATGTAGAGAGGGATATAAGGAAAGAGAGAGATGTAGATGTAGAGGGGGATATAAGGAAAGAGAGAGATGGAGAGGGGGATATAAGGAAAGAGAGAGATGTAGAGAGGGATATAAGGAAAGAGAGAGATGTAGATGTAGAGGGGGATATAAGGAAAGAGAGAGATGGAGAGGGGGATATAAGGAAAGAGAGAGATGGAGAGAGGGATATAAGGAAAGAGAGAGATGTAGATGTAGAGGGTGATATAAGGAAAGAGAGAGATGGAGAGGGGGATATAAGGAAAGAGAGAGATGTAGATGTAGAGGGGGATATAAGGAAAGAGAGAGATGGAGAGAGGGATTTAAGGAAAGAGAGATGGAGAGAGGGATATAAGGAAAGAGAGAGATGTAGAGAGGGATATAAGGAAAGAGAGAGATGGAGAGAGGGATATAAGGAAAGAAAGAGATGTAGATGTAGAGGGGGATATAAGAAAAGAGAGAGATGGAGAGAGGGATATAAGGAAAGAAAGAGATGTAGATGTAGAGAGGGATATAAGGAAAGAGAGAGATGTAGATGTAGAGGGGGATATAAGAAAAGAGAGAGATGGAGAGAGGGATATAAGGAAAGAAAGAGATGTAGATGTAGAGGGGGATATAAGGAAAGAGAGAGATGGAGAGGGGGATATAAGGAAAGAGAGAGATGTAGAGAGGGATTTAAGGAAAGAGA
Organism: Oncorhynchus masou masou; assembly: GCF_036934945.1. Taxonomy (NCBI): domain Eukaryota; kingdom Metazoa; phylum Chordata; class Actinopteri; order Salmoniformes; family Salmonidae; genus Oncorhynchus; species Oncorhynchus masou. The sequence continues at coordinate 14,663,960 of NC_088240.1, read as the reverse complement.
GAGATGTAGAGAGGCATATAAGGAAAGATAGAGAGATGTAGATGTAAAGAGGGATATAAGGAAAGAGAGAGATGTAGAGAGGGATATAAGGAAAGAGAGTAGATGGAGAGGGGGATATAAGGAAAAGAGAGATGTAGATGAGAGAGGGATATAAGGAAAGAGAGAGATGGAGAGGGGGTTATAAGGAAAGAGAGAGATGTAGAGAGGGTTATAAGGAAAGAGATGTAGAGAGGGATATAAGGAAAGAGATGAGATGGAGAGAGGGTTATAAGGAAAGAGATGTAGATGTAGAGAGGGATATAAGGAAAGAGATGTAGATGTAGAGAGGGATATAAGGAAAGAGAGTGATGTAGATGTAGAGAGGGATATAAGGAAAGAGAGAGAATATATAAGGAAAGAGATGTAGATGTAGAGAGGGATATAAGGAAAGAGATGCAGATGTAGAGAGGGATATAAGGAAAGAGATGTGATGTAGATGTAAGAGAGACATGGAGGGTTATAAGGAAAGAGAGAGATGTAGAGAGGGTTATAAGGAAAGAGAGTAGATGTAGAGAGGGATATAAGGAAAGAAAGAGATGTAGAGAGGGATATAAGGAAAGAGAAAGATGTAGAGAGGGATATAAGGAAAAGATGTAGATGAGAGAGGGATATAAGGAAAGAGAGAGATGTAGATGGAGAGAGGGATATAAGGAAAGAGAGAGATGTAGATGTAGAGAGGGTTATAAGGAAAGAGATGTAGATGTAGAGATGGTTATAAGGAAAGAGATTTAGATGTTGTCATGTAGAGACTGTCTCACTGCCATTTCCCAGCCCTAATACCTAATAGTTCGGGAGTTGACCTGTCTTACATCAGCTCGCTTGCACTCAGATGGGGGGGTGAACAAATGTGAGGTGTGTCCTTAAAAACATGATCCACAATGCTCATTTCAGGCAGCGCTGACAAGGATATTTAAGACCAACAAAAAGCTGTTTTAAAGGGAAACGTAGCCTATCCAGCCATAACACGCAGTGCCCATTATGCACATGGAACAAAAATAGCCTAATGTGCTCTTGGTACCTGTATAATTCGTATTTAGAAACATAACACACTTGTGTTTTTTCCCATTTCGTTTTATTTGATTTAAAACCAAGCATAGCCTCCCCTTCTCTAAATGAAGGCTTTTTTTTGTCTACCCAATGCAATCGCGAAGCAGTCAAGACTGTCGATAAAGGCTTTGGCTCCTGAGTTGTGTTGGGAAAGTATTCAGACCCATTTACTTTTTACGCATTTTGTTATGTCACAGCCTTATTCCAAAATGTATTACATTGCTTTTCTCCCTCATCAATCTACACACAATAATACCCTATAATGACAAAGCAAAAAACGCGTTTTTAAAATTTTGCAAATGCATAAAGAATGATGAACTGAAATATCACATTCAGGCCAAACAGTTATATTTTAGTTTCAGAGAATCTTGTTTCTCATGGTCTGAGAGTCCTTTAGGTGCCTTTTGGCAAACTCCAAGCGGGCTGTCATGTGCCTTCTACTGAGGAGTGGCTTCCGTCTGGTAACTCTACCATAAAGGCCTGATTGATGGAGTGCTACAGAGATGATTGTCCTTCTGGAAGGTTATCCAGTCTCCACAGAGGAACTCTGGAGCTCTGTCAGAGTGACAATCAGGTTCTTGGTCTCCTCCCTGACCAAGGCCCTTCGCCCTTGATTGCACTGTTTGGCTGGGCGGCCAACTCTAGGAAGAGTCTTGGTGGTTCCAAACTTCTTCCATTTAAGAATGATAGAGGCCACTGTGTTCTTGTGGACCTTGGAACCTTATGTAGACAGGTGTGTGCCTTTCTAAATCATGTCCATTCATTGAAATTACCACAGGTGGACTCTAATCAAGTTGTAGAAACATCTCATGGATGATCAATGGAAACAGGATGCACCTGATCTCAATCGCGAGTCTCACATTCTTTTTATACTGATGCACGACTTAGTGTTCTACTCAATGCATCGTCAATGAGCCCTGATGAAGATTTCATCAGAAGTGCATTACAGTGTCTTGGAAATATAGTGATGCAGAAGGTGGCAAATAATAGTAGGAAAACTTTTGTCATCATTTTGATGATGTACAACTTTAGATGCAGTACAACATTAGCTAGATAGCTAATATTGAGGGGTGGCCACCAGATTTTAGCTTGCTATTTTTGACAAACTTCGTTAGCTAATGACAAACATTATCATCTGTCTACAGTAAAGTTGACGACATGATAATGCTGACAAAGTTGTTTCCTACTAAATATTTGACAAATTTAGCATTGTCATCATTTTTCCAGACACTATAAAGTAATTTAGACTAAACAGTAGTTAGCATGTGAGAAAGCTCATACCATTTGAAACTGCCTATTTGTCAGGCCCAGGAACTCCAGAATATGCATATTAATTTGTCAGGCCCAGGAACAGATTAGGATAGAAAACACTGTAAAGTTTCCAAAACTGTCAAAATGTTGTCTGTGAGTATAACATAAATGATATTGCAGGCGAAAACCTGAGGAAAATCAAACCAGGAAGTGCTGTTTTTCCTGAAAGGTCTCTGTTTAATTGGATGCCTTGCTTCCATTTAAAGGGATATCAACCTGATTCCTTTTCCTATGGCTTCCTCAAGGTGTCAACAGTCGTGAGACATAGTTTCAGGCTTTTATTTAGAAAAATGAGCGAGAAAGATGACATCCCATCAGTGGATAGCAGGGTGTTCGCAGAGTTTTGCTCGCGCAACAGAGTGGGGCAGCCATTGTCTCTCCCTTTCCTATTGAAACAGCAACAGTCCCGGTTGATATATTATTGTTTATATATTTTAAAAACAACCTGAGTATTGATTATAAAAACGTTTGACATGTTTCTGTGGACATTACGGATACTATTTGGAATTTTCGTCTGCGGTGTCATGACCGCTCGAGCCTGTGGATTTCTGAACATAACGCACCAAACAAATTGAGGTATTTTGGATATAAAAATCATCTTTATGGAACAAAAGGAACATGTATTGTGTAACTGGGAGTCTCTTGAGTGCAAACATCCAAAGATCATCAAAGGTAAGCGATTTAATCTATTGCTTTTCTGACTTTCGTTACCAATCTACTTGGCTGCTGGTGTTTGTAATATTTTATCTACTGAGAGAGATGTTCTTACATCAACGCTTGTTATGCTTTTGCCGAAAAGCTGTATTGAAATCTGACACGCCAGGTGGATTAACAACAAGCTAAGCTGTGTTTTGCTATATTGCACTTGTGATTTCATGAAAATTAAATATTTTTAGTCATTGATTTTGAATTTGTCTCGCTGCAATTCAGCGGGTTTTGATGAAAATGATCCCGCTAAATGCATGGGTGCGTCAAGAAGTTTTAAACACTGTTTCCCATGCTTGTTGAATGATCCATAAACAATTAATGAACATCCACCTGTGGAACGGTCATTAAGACACTGACAGCTTACAGACGGAAGGAAATGTAGGTCATAGTTAGTCCTCTGTAGGTCTAGTCCTCTATAGCTGTTGTGCTCTATAGCTCTAGTTCTCTATAGCTCTAGTCCTCTGTAGCTCTAGTCCTTTATTGGCTGTCATCTTCTATAGCTCTAGTCCTCTGTAGCTGTTGTGTTCTATAGCTCTAGTCCTCTGTAGCTGTTGTGTTCTATAGCTCTAGTGCTCCTTTCTCCATTTAAATACCTCATCTCCTCTCTGGCTCACTGTAGAGTTGATCAACCCTTTGGTTCCATCATCCTACAGCTTGAAACATATATAGACTATAGTGTCCTCTATGTTTTAGTACCCTCTGGCTTTGAAAACGGTGCTCCCTCTTTCCTAGCTTGAGTTGTTGGGCCCATCCCTCCACCCCCTCCACCCCAGGCCTGTTTCTGTTGTCCCTGGCCCAGCGTTGGCAGTGTACATCAGCAGGGTACAGCTGTTATGGGGCCGCAGGGTGGGCGGTTGGTACAGCGCTGCGCCGTGCGGGTAATGTGGCCACGGGCCAGCCTTGCCGGCAGCTGGATTAGCAGTGCAGCCATTAGCATCTGAACTCCTGTCATGTGACAATATGACAGAGATTATTTCATCTGTGGCTAGTAGATGGGGCTGGGGGGGGGAAAGAAATGTTTCACTGTAATAGTGAAGGTGCAGTAGAGAACCTAAACAGTATATTTCACCTCTCAGCTTCCCCATCAAATCAAAAAATGTCACCCTAAGAAAATGAACAACAATGACAAATGGTTTGATGAAGAATGTGAAAACCTAAGAAAGAAATTGAGACACCTGTCCAAACAAAAATATAGAGACCCAGAAAACCTGAGTCTACACCTTCACTATGGTTTATCACTAAAACAATACAGAAATACACTACGGAAAAAGAAGCAACAGCACGTCAGAAATCAGTTCAATGTAATTGAATAATCCATAGAATCGAACCACTTCTGGGAAAATTGGAAAACACTAAACGTATGGGTAAACCATTTCTCCAATCTTTTTGGCTTTATAACAAGGAACTGCAAAAACATATACATGATCAAATACACATCTTAGAATCTACTATTAAAGACTACCAGAACCCACTGGATTATCCAATTACATTGAATGAACTACAGGACAAAATAAAAACCCTCCAACCCAAAAAGGCCTGTGGGGTTGATGGTATCCTCAATGAAATTATAAAATATACAGACTACAAATTCCAATTAACATCATCCTTAGCTCTGGCATCGTTCCCAATGCACAAAAGTGGAGACACATTTGACCCCAGTAACTACCGTGGGATATGCGTCAGCAGCAGCCTTGGGAAAATCCTCTGCATCATCATTAACAGCAGACTCGTACATTTCCTAAGTGAAAACAACGTACTGAGCAAAGGTCAAATTGGCTTTTTACCAAATTACCGTACGACAGACCATGTATTCACCCTGCACACCCTAATTGACAAACAAACAAACCAAAACAAAGGCAAAGTCTTCTCAAGCTTTGTTATTTAAAAAGAAAAGCTTTCCACAAATTTTGACACAAGGGTCTGCTATACAAATGGATGGAAAGTGGTGTTGGGGGAAAAACCTACAACATTATAAAATCCATGTATACCAACAACAAGTGTGCGGTTAAAATAGGCAAAAAACACACATTTCTTTCCACAGGGCCAGCGGGTGAGACAGGGATGCAGCTTAAGCCCCACCCACTTCAACATATATATCAACGAATTGGCGCGGGCACTAGAACAGTCTGCCGCACCCGGCCTCACCCTACTAGAATCTGAAGTCAAATGTCTACTGTTTGCTGATGATCTGGTGCTTGTCACCAACCAAGGAGGGTCTACAGCAGCACCTAGATCTTCTGCACAGATTCTGTCACACCTGGGCCCTGTCAGTAAATCCCAATAAGACAAAATTAATGTGGTTCAAAAAATTTCAAGGACTACAAATACAAATTCCATCTAGACACCGTTGCCCTAGAGCACACAAAAAACTTTACATATCTCGGCCTAAACATCAGCGCCACAGGTAACTTCCACAAAACTGTGAACGATCTGAGAGATAAGGCAAGAAGGACTTTCTATACCATCAAAAGGAACATAATATTCGACATAAATACTTGAATCAGTTATAGAACCCCTTTATGGTTGTGAGGTATGGGGTCCGCTCACCAACCAAGAATTCACAAAATGTGACAAACACCAAATTGATACTGCATGCAGAATTCTGCTAAAATATCCCGTGTACAACGTAAAACACCAAATAATGCATGCAGAGCAGAATTAGGCCGATACCCACCTAAAAGGAATTTACAAAAAACTGAGCAAACTAAAATGCTTTTTGGCCCTAAACAGAGAATACACAGTAGTAGAATACCTGATCACCGTGGCTTACCCAGAATTAAGGAAATCTTTGACTATGTACAGACTCAGTGAGCATAGCCTTGCTATTGAGAAAGGCCACCGAAGGCAGACCTGGCTCTCAAGAGAAGACAGGCTTTGCGCACACTGCCCACAAAATGAGGTGGAAACTGAGCTGCACTTCCTAACCTCCTGCCAAATGTATGACCATATCAGAGACAGATATTTCCCTCAGATTACACAGACACACAAAGATTTCGAAAACAAATCAAATTTTAATCAACTCCCATATCTATTGGGTGAAATACCACAGTGTGTCCTCACAGCAGCAAGATTTGTGAGCTGTTGCCACAAGAAAAGGGCAACCAGTGAAGAACAAACACCATTGTAAATACAACCTGTATGTTTCCCATGCCAATAAAGCCCTTATATTGAATTTAATTGAGGGGGGTGAGAAACAGGCATTGTGGAGACTGGGGCTCGGAGTGAGAGTGAGATAGAGAGAGAGAGACAGAGACAGAGAGAGATAGAGAGAGAGACAGAGACAGAGAGAGAGAGAGGGAGTGAGACAGAGAGAGCGACAGAGAGAGAGAGAGAGAGAGAGACAGAGACAGAGAGAGAGAGAGAGAGAGAGAGAGAGAGAGAGAGACAGAGAGAGAGACAGAGAGAGAGAGAGAGAGAGTGAGACAGAGAGAGCGACAGAGAGAGAGAGAGAGAGAGAGAGATGAAACAGGCAGGATGGAGACTGGGGCTGGGAGAGGGAGTGAGATAGAGAGAGAGAGGGGTAACTTATTTTGGAGAAAACAGTGAAATATTCAACACAAGAGCAAGCAGGCGTGAATTAATAAAGACAAACGAATTAGCATATTCCTTTGGTTTGCAGTTGCCATCTCCCTGATTTTATGTCATTTTCAGAAAAGAAGAATGGGCAGGAAACGTGCAGCTCAATCTCCTTTATGTACAGTACAAGGATGTGTTATCTCTGCAGGGCAGTAGGGAAGGTGTTTCTTAAGGTTTGAGGTTTCTGTGTGCGTATGCATATGTGTATGTGTGTATATGTCTGTGTGTTTGTATGAGTGTGTGCTTGCATGCTTGAGTGTGTTTGTGTGTCTTAGTCTTCTAGAGAGAGAGAGAGAGAGAGATTGCACACTTTCTGGGTAGGAAAGATTGGATTTACATGAAGCCATCCACAGCAACAATAAGTCGCCTCCCACAACTACAGCCACATTGAGTGGTAACCTCCGGCGCCGACAGAGAGGGCCACCTCGCTTCTTGTTCCTAGGAAACTATGCAGTTTTTTTTTTACGTGTTATTTCTTACATTAGTACCCCAGGTCATCTTAGGCTTCATTACATACAGTCGAGAAGAACTACTGAATATAAGATCAGCGTCAACTCACCATCAGTACGACCAAGAATATGACTCGCGAAGCGGATCCTGTGTTCTGCCTTTCACCCAGGACAACGGAATGGATCCCAGCCGGCAACCCAAAAAAAACTTTGTAAAAGAGGGAAATGAGGCGGTCTTCTGGCCAGACTCCGGAGACGGGCACATCGTGCACCACTCCCTAGCATTCTTCTCGCCAATGTCCAGTCTCTTGACAACAAGGTTGATGAAATCCGAGCAAGGGTAGCATTCCAGAGGGACATCAGAGACTGTAACGTTCTTTGCTTCACGGAAACATGGCTCACTGGAGAGACGCTATCGGAGTCGGTGCAGCCAGCTGGTTTCTCCACGCATCGCGCCGACAGAAACAAACATCTTTCTGGTAAGAAAAGGGGCGGGGGCGTATGCTTTATGGCTAACGAGACGTGGTGTGATCACAAAAACATACAGGAACTCAAGTCCTTCTGTTCACCTGATTTAGAATTCCTCACAATCAAATGTTGACCGCATTAACTACCAAGAGAATTCGATTCGATTATAATCACAGCCGTATATATTCCCCCCCAAGCAGACACATCGATGGCTCTGAACAAACTTTATTTGACTCTTTGCAAACTGGAATCCATACATCCTGAGGCTACATTCATTGTAGCTGGGGATTTTAACGAGGCTAATCTGAAAACAAGACTCCCTAAATTGTATCAGCATATCGTTTGCGCAACCAGTGCTGGCAAAACCTTGGATCATTGCTATTCTAACTTCCGCGACGCATATAAGGCCCTGCCCCGCCCTCCTTTCGGAAAAGCTGACCACGACTCCATTTTGTTGATCCCTGCCTACAGACAGAAACTCAAACAAGAAGCTCCCACGCTGAGGTCTGTCCAACGCTGGTCCGACCAATCTGATTCCACACTCCAAGACTGCTTCCATCACGTGGACGGGGATATGTTTCGTATTGCGTCAGACAACAACATTGACGATTACTCTGATTCGGTGTGCGAGTTCATTAGAATGTGCGTTGAAGATGTCATTCCCATAGCAAAGATTAAAACATTCCCAAACCAGAAACCGTGGATTGATGGCAGCATTCGCGTGAAACTGAAAGCGCGAACCACTGCTTTTAATCAGGGCAAGGTGACCGGAAACATGACCGAATACAAAGAGTGCAGCTATTCCCTCCGCAAGGCAATCAAACAAGCTAAGCGTCAGTATAGAGACAAAGTAGAATCTCAATTCAACGGCTCAGACACAAGAGGTATGTGGCAGGGTCTACAGTCAATCACGGATTACAAAAAGAAAACCAGCCCAGTCACGGACCAGGATGTCTTGCTCCCAGGCAGACTAAATAACTTTTTTGCCCGCTTTGAGGACAATACAGTGCCACTGACACAGCCCGCAACCAAAACATACGGACTCTCCTTCACTGCAGCTGAGGTGAGTAAAACATTTAAACGTGTTAACCCTCGCAAGGCTGCAGGCCCAGACGGCATCCCCAGCCGCGCCCTCAGAGCATGCGCAGACCAGCTGGCTGGTGTGTTTACGGACATATTCAATCAATCCCTATACCAGTCTGCTGTTCCCACATGCTTCAAGAGGGCCACCATTGTTCCTGTTCCCAAGAAAGCTAAGGTAACTGAGCTAAACGACTACCGCCCCGTAGCACTCACTTCCATCATCATGAAGTGCTTTGAGAGACTAGTCAAGGACCATATCACCTCCACCCTACCTGACACTCTAGACCCACTCCAATTTGCTTACCGCCCAAATAGGTCCACAGACGATGCAATCTCAACCACACTGCACACTGCCCTAACCTATCTGGACAAGAGGAATACCTGTGTGAGAATGCTGTTCATCGACTACCTACCCTCCAGGACACCTACACCACCCGATGTTACAGGAAGGCCATAAAGATCATCAAGGACAACAACCACCCGAGCCACTGCCTGTTCACCCCACTATCATCCAGAAGGCGAGGTCAGTACAGGTGCATCAAAGCTGGGACCGAGAGACTGAAAAACAGCTTCTATCTCAAGGCCATCAGACTGTTAAACAGCAACCACTTACATCGATTGGCTGCTGCTAACACACTGACTCAACTCCAGCCACTTTAATAATGGGAATTGATGGGAAATGATGTAAAATATATCACTAGCCACTTTAAACAATGCTACCTATTATAATGTTTACATACGCTACATTATTCATCTCATATGTATACGTCTATATCATCTACTGTATCTTTATGTAATACATGTATCACTAACCACTTTAACTATGCCACTTTGTTTACATACTCATCTCATATGTATATACTGTACTCGATACTGTCTACTGTATCTTGCCTATGCTGCTCTGTACCATCACTCATTCATATATCTTTATGTACATATTCTTTATCCCCTTACACTTGTGTGTATAAGACAGTAGTTTTGGAATTGTTAGTTAGAGTACTTGTTGGTTATTACTGCATTGTCGGAACTAGAAGCACAAGCATTTCGCTACACTCTGCATTAACATCTGCTAACCATGTGTATGTGACAAATAACATTTGATTTGATTTGATTTGATTTAAAACTGTCATCCAACTACTATTTACAATATTAACCTGCATATACTTATTTTACTTTCCCCAAGATCTGACCTGGAGTGAGTGAAGAGTGTGGGAATTGCTTGTTCAATGTGCTTATTCCAAACCACTTATTAATTAGTTTTTATTTTGTGACTGGAATAAACCAGGGGATTTTGTCGAGCTGTTTTGCTAATACAGTTCCTGGTGTTGGATTTCAGCTCTGCAGCTTGTTTGGTGATAAAGCCCCAGGAGACTTCAAGGAGTACTGTGTAGTGCTATGTAGTGCTATATAATATTGTATTCTATTATAGTTATCCTGCTCACATGAACTTTCTCCTATTCTCTGCCTACATGTACATATCTACCTAGCTGACCCTGTATATAGCTGACCCTGTATATAGCTGACCCTGTATATAGCTGACCCTGTATATAGCTGACCCTGTATATAGCTGACCCTGTATATAGCTGACCCTGTATACAGCTGTATACCCTGTATATAGCTGACCCTGTATATCGCTCTAACCTCCCCTAGCTTCCCGTTGCCGTGGTAATGACCTCTGCAGCTGGTCCCTGTTAATCCAGCGTTAAACGTTTCAGTCTAAACCCTGTGGACTTGCGGGCACTGGTCTGGTCTGTTCGGCTGGTCTGGACAGGGTTGGTTGGCTGGTCTGGTCTGGGCTGATCTGCTGGTCTTGTCTGTTCGGCTGGTCTGGACAGGGTTGGTCTGCTGGTCTGGGCTGGTCTGCTGGTCTGGGCTGGTCGGCTGGTCTGGTCTGGTCTGCTGGTCTGGACAGGGTTGGTCTGCTGGTCTGGTCTGCTGGTCTGGGCTGGTCGGCTGGTCTGGGATAACACACAGACAACAGATAATAGAGAAGAGAGCAGAAATTGTTTACTGATGTAGGCTTTCTCAAGTGTAAGTCGCTCTGGATAAGAGCATCTGCTAAATGACTTAAATGTAAATGTAAATGTGTTCTATGTAGAGAAAACAAATAGAAAAGGGATTTCCCAAATAAAATATAATACTATAGTGTTTTTGTTTTATTAACTTTGACATAGAAGTGGAGCTTTTCTGTCACATCCTGACCATAGAGAGCCCTTGGATTCTCTATAGTGGTTTAGGTCAGGGTGTGACTAGGGGGGTGTTCTAGAATGTGTATTCCTAGGTTGGTGGTTTTGTATGGTTCCCTATTAGAGGCAGCTGGTAATCGTTGCCTCTAATTGGGGATCATACAGTATTTAGGAAGCCCTATCTCCCACCTGCTTTGTGGGATATTGTTTGTGTTAGTGTGTTTGGGCACTACGACGTCACGGTCTTTGTAAGTTTTGTTTGTAGTTCCACTTTGTATTAAAAAGATGTGGGACTCAATGCACGCTGCGCCTTGGTCCGCTCGTTTTGAAGATTGTGACACTTTCTCCTTTAGGAAACCTTTCGGACAAATACTACAAGCGCAAATTTTCTATAACCTGTAGATGGGTTGAACAGGTGGTCTGAACAGATAGTTTACTATAACCTGTAGATGGTAGAACAGGTGGTCTGAACAGATAGTTTACTATAACCTGTAGATGGTAGAACAGGTGGTCTGAACAGATAGTTTACTATAACCTGTAGATGGTAGAACAGGTGGTCTGAACAGATAGTTTACTATAACCTGTAGATGGTTGAACAGGTGGTCTGAACAGATAGTTTACTATAACCTGTAGATGGTAGAACAGGTGGTCTGAACAGATAGTTTACTATAACCTGTAGATGGGTTGAACAGGTGGTCTGAACAGATAGTTTACTATAACCTGTAGATGGTAGAACAGGTGGTCTGAACAGATAGTTTACTATAACCTGTAGATGGTTGAACAGGTGGTCTGAACAGATAGTTTACTATAACCTGTAGATGGTAGAACAGGTGGTCTGAACAGATAGTTTACTATAACCTGTAGATGGTAGAACAGGTGGTCTGAACAGATAGTTTACTATAACCTGTAGATGGTAGAACAGGTGGTCTGAACAGATAGTTTACTATAACCTGTAGATGGTAGAACAGGTGGTCTGAACAGATAGTTTACTATAACCTGTAGATGGTAGAACAGGTGGTCTGAACAGATAGTTTACTATAACCTGTAGATGGTAGAACAGGTGGTCTGAACAGATAGTTTACTATAACCTGTAGATGGTAGAACAGGTGGTCTGAACAGATAGTTTACTATAACCTGTAGATGGTTGAACAGGTGGTCTGAACAGATAGTTTACTATAACCTGTAGATGGTAGAACAGGTGGTCTGAACAGATAGTTTACTATAACCTGTAGATGGTAGAACAGGTGGTCTGAACAGATAGTTTACTATAACCTGTAGATGGTTGAACAGGTGGTCTGAACAGATAGTTTACTATAACCTGTAGATGGTTAGAACAGGTGGTCTGAACAGATAGTTTACTATAACCTGTAGATGGTAGAACAGGTGGTCTGAACAGATAGTTTACTATAACCTGTAGATGGTTGAACAGGTGGTCTGAACAGATAGTTTACTATAACCTGTAGATGGTAGAACAGGTGGTCTGAACAGATAGTTTACTATAACCTGTAGATGGTAGAACAGGTGGTCTGAACAGATAGTTTACTATAACCTGTAGATGGTAGAACAGGTGGTCTGAACAGATAGTTTACTATAACCTGTAGATGGTAGAACAGGTGGTCTGAACAGATAGTTTACTATAACCTGTAGATGGTGGTCTGAACAGATAGTTTACTATAACCTGTAGATGGTTGAACAGGTGGTCTGAACAGATAGTTTACTATAACCTGTAGATGGTTGAACAGGTGGTCTGAACAGATAGTTTACTATAACCTGTAGATGGTAGAACAGGTGGTCTGAACAGATAGTTTACTATAACCTGTAGATGGTAGAACAGGTGGTCTGAACAGATAGTTTACTATAACCTGTAGATGGTAGAACAGGTGGTCTGAACAGATAGTTTACTATAACCTGTAGATGGTTGAACAGGTGGTCTGAACAGATAGTTTACTATAACCTGTAGATGGTAGAACAGGTGGTCTGAACAGATAGTTTACTATAACCTGTAGATGGTAGAACAGGTGGTCTGAACAGATAGTTTACTATAACCTGTAGATGGTAGAACAGGTGGTCTGAACAGATAGTTTACTATAACCTGTAGATGGTAGAACAGGTGGTCTGAACAGATAGTTTACTATAACCTGTAGATGGTAGAACAGGTGGTCTGAACAGATAGTTTACTATAACCTGTAGATGGTTGAACAGGTGGTCTGAACAGATAGTTTACTATAACCTGTAGATGGTAGAACAGGTGGTCTGAACAGATAGTTTACTATAACCTGTAGATGGTAGAACAGGTGGTCTGAACAGATAGTTTACTATAACCTGTAGATGGTTGAACAGGTGGTCTGAACAGATAGTTTACTATAACCTGTAGATGGTTAGAACAGGTGGTCTGAACAGATAGTTTACTATAACCTGTAGATGGTAGAACAGGTGGTCTGAACAGATAGTTTACTATAACCTGTAGATGGTTGAACAGGTGGTCTGAACAGATAGTTTACTATAACCTGTAGATGGTAGAACAGGTGGTCTGAACAGATAGTTTACTATAACCTGTAGATGGTAGAACAGGTGGTCTGAACAGAT
>NC_088240.1:14635507-14645507 GCF_036934945.1 Oncorhynchus masou masou | reverse complement strand
ATGGCGAGGGGGAGAGTGATAGAGGTAGAGGGGGAGCAGAGAGACGGCGAAGGGGAGAGTGATAGAGGAAGAGGGGGAGGAGAGACGGCGAGGTGGAGAGTGATAGAGGAAGAGGGAGGAGAGAGACGGCGAGGTGGAGAGTGATAGAGGAAGAGTGGGAGGAGAGAGACGGCGAGGTGGAGAGTGATAGAGGAAGAGGGGGAGGAGAGAGACGGTGAGGTGGAGAGTGATAGAGGCAGAGGGGGAGGAGAGAGACGGCGAGGTGGAGAGTGATAGAGGCAGAGGGGGAGGAGAGAGACGGCGAGGTGGAGAGTGATAGAGGCAGAGGGGAGGAGAGAGACGGCGAGGTGGAGAGTGATAGAGGCAGAGGGGGAATAGAGAGACGGCGAGGTGGAGAGTGATAGAGGCAGAGGGGGAGGAGAGAGACGGCGAGGTGGAGAGTGATAGAGGCAGAGGGGGAGGAGAGAGACGGCGATGTGGAGAGTGATAGAGGCAGAGGGGGAGGAGAGAGACGGCGAGGTGGAGAGTGATAGAGGAAGAGGGGGAGGAGAGAGACGGCGAGGTGGAGAGTGATAGAGGCAGAGGGGGAGGAGAGAAACGGTGAGGTGGGGGAGTGATAGAGGAAGAGGGGGAGGAGAGAGACGGCGAGGTGGAGAGTGATAGAGGAAGAGGGGGAGGGAGAGACGGCGAGGTGGAGGAGAGAGACGGTGAGGGGTAGGAGAGAGACAGCGAGGGGGAGGAGAGAGACGGCGAGGGGTAGGAGAGAGTCGGTGAGGTGGAGAGTGATAGAGGCAGAGGGGGAGGAGAGAGACGGGGAGGTGGAGAGTGATAGAGGCAGAGGGGGAGGAGAGAGACGGCGAGGGGGAGGAGAGAGACGGTGAGGGGTAGGGAGAGAGACGGCGAGGGGGAGGAGAGAGACGGCGAGGGGTAGGAGAGAGTCGGTGAGGTGGAGAGTGATAGAGGCAGAGGGGGAGGAGAGAGACGGGGAGGTGGAGAGTGATAGAGGCAGAGGGGAGGAGAGAGACGGCGAGGGGGAGGAGAGAGACGGTGAGGGGGGGAGAGAGACGGTGAGGGGGAGGAGAGAGACGGTGAGGGGGAGGAGAGAGACGGTGAGGGGAGGAGAGAGACGGGAGGTGGAGAGTGATAGAGGCAGAGGGGGAGGGAGAGAGACGGGGAGGTGGAGAGTGATAGAGGCAGAGGGGGAGGAGAGAGACGGCGAGGGGGAGGAGAGAGACGGGGAGGTGGAGAGTGATAGAGGCAGAGGGGGAGGAGAGAGACGGGGAGGTGGAGAGTGATAAAGGCAGAGGGGGAGGAGAGAGACGGGGAGGTGGAGAGTGATAGAGGCAGAGGGGGAAGAGAGAGACGGGGAGGTGGAGAGTGATAGAGGCAGAGGGGGAGGAGAGAGACGGCGAGGGGGAGGAGAGAGACGGTGAGGGGGAGGAGAGAGACGGCGAGGGGGAGAGTGATAGAGGCAGAGGTGGAGGAGAGAGATGGCGAGGGGGAGAGTGATAGAGGTAGAGGGGGAGCAGAGAGACGGAGAGGGGGAGAGTGATAGAGGAAGAGGGGGAGGAGAGAGACGGCGAGGTGGAGAGTGATAGAGGCAGAGGGGAGAAGAGAGACGGCGAGGTGGAGAGTGATAGAGGAAGAGGGGGAGGAGAGAGACGGCGAGGTGGAGAGTGATAGAGGAAGAGGGGGAGGAGAGAGACGGCGAGGTGGAGAGTGATAGAGGCAGAGGGGGAGGAGAGAGACGGCGAGGTGGAGAGTGATAGAGGCAGAGGGGGAATAGAGAGACGGCGAGGTGGAGAGTGATAGAGGCAGAGGGGGAGGAGAGAGACGGCGAGGTGGAGAGTGATAGAGGCAGAGGGGGAGGAGAGAGACGGCGAGGTGGAGAGTGATAGAGGCAGAGGGGAGAAGAGAGACGGCGAGGTGGAGAGTGATAGAGGCAGAGGGGGAGGTGAGAGACGGCGAGGTGGAGAGTGATAGAGGCAGAGGGGGAGGAGAGAGACGGCGAGGTGGAGAGTGATAGAGGCAGAGGGGGATTAGAGAGACGGCGAGGTGGAGAGTGATAGAGGCAGAGGGGGAGGAGAGAGACGGCGAGGTGGAGAGTGATAGAGGCAGAGGGGGAGGAGAGAGACGCGAGGTGGAGAGTGATAGAGGCAGAGGGGGAGGAGAGAGACGGCGAGGTGGAGAGTGATAGAGGCAGAGGGGGAGGGAGAGACGACGAGGTGGAGAGTGATAGAGGAAGAGGGGAGGAGAGAGACGGCGAGGTGGAGAGTGATAGAGGCGAGGGGGAGGAGAGAAACGGTGAGGTGGGGAGTGATAGAGGCAGAGGGGGAGGAGAGAAACGGTGAGGTGGGGAGTGATAGAGGAAGAGGGGGAGGAGAGAGACAGCGAGGTGGAGAGTGATAGAGGAAGAGGGGGGGGAGGAGAGAGACGGCGAGGTGGAGGAGAGAGACGGTGAGGGGGAGGAGAGAGACGGTGAGGTGGAGAGTGATAGAGGCAGAGGGGGGAGGAGAGAGACGGTGAGGTGGGGAGTGATAGAGGCAGAGGGGGAGGAGAGAGACGGGAGGTGGAGAGTGATAGAGGCAGAGGGGGAGGAGAGAGACGGCGAGGTGGAGAGTGATAGAGGAAGAGGGGGAGGAGAGAGACGGCGAGGTGGAGAGTGATAGAGGAAGAGGGGGAGGAGAGAGACGGGGAGGTGGAGAGTGATAGAGGCAGAGGGGGAGGAGAGAGACGGGGAGGTGGAGAGTGATAGAGGCAGAGGGGGAGGAGAGAGACGGCGAGGGGGAGTGATAGAGGCAGAGGGGGAGGAGAGAGACGGCGAGGGGGAGAGTGATAGAGGCAGAGGGGGAGGAGAGAGACGGTGAGGGGGAGGAGAGAGACGGTGAGGGGGAGGAGAGAGACGGTGAGGTGGAGAGTCATAGAGGCAGAGGGGGAGGAGAGAGATGGCGAGGGGGAGAGTGATAGAGGCAGAGGGGGAGGAGAGAGACGGCGAGGGGGAGAGTGATAGAGGCAGAGGTGGAGGAGAGAGATGGCGAGGGGAGAGTGATAGAGGTAGAGGGGGAGCAGAGAGACGGCGAAGGGGAGAGTGATAGAGGAAGAGGGGGAGGAGAGAGACGGCGAGGTGGAGAGTGATAGAGGAAGAGGGGAGGAGAGAGACGGCGAGGTGGAGAGTGATAGAGGAAGAGTGGGAGGAGAGAGACGGCGAGGTGGAGAGTGATAGAGGAAGAGGGGGAGGAGAGAGACGGTGAGGTGGAGAGTGATAGAGGCAGAGGGGGAGGAGAGAGACGGCGAGGTGGAGAGTGATAGAGGCAGAGGGGGAGGAGAGAGACGGCGAGGTGGAGAGTGATAGAGGCAGAGGGGGAGGAGAGAGACGGCGAGGTGGAGAGTGATAGAGGCAGAGGGGGAATAGAGAGACGGCGAGGTGGAGAGTGATAGAGGCAGAGGGGGAGGAGAGACGGCGAGGTGGAGAGTGATAGAGGCAGAGGGGGAGGAGAGAGACGGCGATGTGGAGAGTGATAGAGGCAGAGGGGGAGGAGAGAGACGGCGAGGTGGAGAGTGATAGAGGAAGAGGGGGAGGAGAGAGACGGCGAGGTGGAGAGTGATAGAGGCAGAGGGGGAGGAGAGAAACGGTGAGGTGGGGAGTGATAGAGGAAGAGGGGGAGGAGAGAGACGGCGAGGTGGAGAGTGATAGAGGAAGAGGGGGAGGAGAGAGACGGCGAGGTGGAGGAGAGAGACGGTGAGGGGTAGGAGAGAGACGGCGAGGGGGAGGAGAGAGACGGCGAGGGGTAGGAGAGAGTCGGTGAGGTGGAGAGTGATAGAGGCAGAGGGGGAGGAGAGAGACGGGGAGGTGGAGAGTGATAGAGGCAGGGGGAGGAGAGAGACGGCGAGGGGGAGGAGAGAGACGGTGAGGGGTAGGAGAGAGACGGCGAGGGGAGGAGAGAGACGGCGAGGGGTAGGAGAGAGTCGGTGAGGTGGAGAGTGATAGAGGCAGAGGGGGAGGAGAGAGACGGGGAGGTGGAGAGTGATAGAGGCAGAGGGGGAGGAGAGAGACGGCGAGGGGGAGGAGAGAGACGGTGAGGGGGAGGAGAGAGACGGTGAGGGGGAGGAGAGAGACGGTGAGGGGGAGGAGAGAGACGGTGAGGGGGAGGAGAGAGACGGGGAGGTGGAGAGTGATAGAGGCAGAGGGGGAGGAGAGAGACGGGGAGGTGGAGAGTGATAGAGGCAGAGGGGGAGGAGAGAGACGGCGAGGGGGAGGAGAGAGACGGGAGGTGGAGAGTGATAGAGGCAGAGGGGGAGGAGAGAGACGGGGAGGTGGAGAGTGATAAAGGCAGAGGGGGAGGAGAGAGACGGGGAGGTGGAGAGTGATAGAGGCAGAGGGGGAAGAGAGAGACGGGGAGGTGGAGAGTGATAGAGGCAGAGGGGGAGGAGAGAGACGGCGAGGGGGAGGAGAGAGACGGTGAGGGGGAGGAGAGAGACGGCGGGGGAGAGTGATAGAGGCAGAGGTGGAGGAGAGAGATGGCGAGGGGGAGAGTGATAGAGGTAGAGGGGGAGCAGAGAGACGGAGAGGGGGAGAGTGATAGAGGAAGAGGGGGAGAGAGAGACGGCGAGGTGGAGAGTGATAGAGGAAGAGGGGGAGGAGAGAGACGGCGAGGTGGAGAGTGATAGAGGAAGAGGGGAGGAGAGAGACGGGGCGAGGTGGAGAGTGATAGAGGAAGAGGGGGAGGAGAGAGACGGCGAGGTGGAGAGTGATAGAGGCAGAGGGGGAGGAGAGAGACGGCGAGGTGGAGAGTGATAGAGGCAGAGGGGGAATAGAGAGACGGCGAGGTGGAGAGTGATAGAGGCAGAGGGGGAGGAGAGAGACGGCGAGGTGGAGAGTGATAGAGGCAGAGGGGGAGGAGAGAGACGGCGAGGTGGAGAGTGATAGAGGCAGAGGGGAGGAGAGAGACGGCGAGGTGGAGAGTGATAGAGGCAGAGGGGGAGGAGAGAGACGGCGAGGTGGAGAGGATAGAGGCAGAGGGGGAGGAGAGAGACGGCGAGGTGGAGAGTGATAGAGGCAGAGGGGGAGGAGAGAGACGGCGAGGTGGAGAGTGATAGAGGCAGAGGGGGAGGAGAGAGACGGCGAGGTGGAGAGTGATAGAGGCAGAGGGGGAGGAGAGAGACGACGAGGTGGAGAGTGATAGAGGAAGAGGGGGAGAGAGAGACGGCGAGGTGGAGAGTGATAGAGGCGAGGGGGGGAGGAGAGAAACGGTGAGGTGGGGAGTGATAGAGGCAGAGGGGAGGAGAGAAACGGTGAGGTGGGGAGTGATAGAGGAAGAGGGGGAGGAGAGAGACAGCGAGGTGGAGAGTGATAGAGGAAGAGGGGGAGGAGAGAGACGGCGAGGTGGAGGAGAGAGACGGTGAGGGGGAGGAGAGAGACGGTGAGGTGGAGAGTGATAGAGGCAGAGGGGGAGGAGAGAGACGGTGAGGTGGGGAGTGATAGAGGCAGAGGGGGAGGAGAGAGACGGGGAGGTGGAGAGTGATAGAGGCAGAGGGGGAGGAGAGAGACGGGGAGGTGGACAGTGATAGAGGCAGAGGGGGAGGAGAGAGACGGCGAGGGGGGGGAGTGATAGAGGCAGAGGGGAGGAGAGAGACGGCGAGGGGGAGAGTGATAGAGGCAGAGGGGGGGAGGAGAGACGGTGAGGGGGAGGAGAGAGACGGTGAGGGGGAGGAGAGAGACGGTGAGGTGGAGAGTCATAGAGGCAGAGGGGGAGGAGAGAGACGGCGAGGGGGAGAGTGATAGAGGCAGAGGTGGAGGAGAGAGATGGCGAGGGAGAGTGATAGAGGTAGAGGGGGAGCAGAGAGAGGCGAGGGGGAGAGTGATAGAGGAAGAGGGGGAGGAGAGAGACGGCGAGGTGGAGAGTGATAGAGGAAGAGGGTGAGGAGAGAGACGGCGAGGTGGAGAGTGATAGAGGAAGAGGGGGAGGAGAGAGACGGCGAGGTGGAGAGTGATAGAGGAAGAGTGGGAGGAGAGAGACGGCGAGGTGGAGAGTGATAGTGGAAGAGGGGGAGGAGAGAGACGGCGAGGTGGAGAGTGATAGAGGCAGAGGGGGAGGAGAGAGACGGTGAGGTGGAGAGTGATAGAGGCAGAGGGGGAGGAGAGAGACGGCGAGGTGGAGAGTGATAGAGGCAGAGGGGGAGGAGAGAGACGGCGAGGTGGAGAGTGATAGAGGCAGAGGGGGAATAGAGAGACGGCGAGGTGGAGAGTGATAGAGGCAGAGGGGGAGGAGAGAGACGGTGAGGTGGTGAGTGATAGAGGCAGAGGGGGAGGAGAGAGACGGCGAGGTGGAGAGTGATAGAGGCAGAGGGGGAGGCGAGAGACGGTGAGGTGGGGAGTGATAGAGGCAGAGGGGAGGAGAGAAATGGTGAGGTGGGGAGTGATAGAGGCAGAGGGGGAGGCGAGAGACGGTGAGGTGGGGAGTGATAGAGGCAGAGGGGGAGGAGAGAAATGGTGAGGTGGGGAGTGATAGAGGAAGAGGGGGAGGAGAGAGACGGCAAGGTGGAGAGTGATAGAGGAAGAGGGGGAGGAGAGCGACGGCGAGGTGGAGGAGAGAGACGGTGAGGGGGAGGAGAGAGACGGCGAGGGGGAGGAGAGAGACGGCGAGGGGGAGGAGAGAGACGGTGAGGTGGAGAGTGATAGAGGCAGAGGGGGAGGAGAGAGATGGTGAGGTGGGGAGTGATAGAGGCAGAGGGGGAGGAGAGAGACGGTGAAGGGGAGGAGAGAGACGGTGAGGTGGGGAGTGATAGAGGCAGAGGGGGAGGAGAGAGACGGTGAGGTGGGGAGTGATAGAGGCAGAGGGGGAGGAGAGAGATGGTGAGGTGGGGAGTGATAGAGGCAGAGGGGGAGGAGAGAGACGGTGAGGTGGGGAGTGATAGAGGAAGAGGGGGTGGAGAGAGACGGCGAGGTGGAGAGTGATAGAGGCAGAGGGGGAGGGAGAGAGACGGCGAGGTGGAGAGTGATAGAGGCAGAGGGGGAGGAGAGAGACGGCAAGGTGGAGAGTGATAGAGGCAGAGGGGGAGAGAGAGACGGCGAGGTGGAGAGTGATAGAGGCAGAGGGGAGGAGAGAGACGGCGAGGTGGAGAGTCATAGAGGCAGATGGGGAGGAGAGAGACGGCGAGGTGGAGAGTCATAGAGGCAGAGGGGGAGGAGAGAGACGGCGAGGTGGAGAGTGATAGAGGCAGAGGGGGAGGAGAGAGACGGCGAGGTGGAGAGTGATAGAGGAAGAGGGGGAGGACAGAGACGGCGCAGGTGGAGAGTGATAGAGGCAGAGGGGGAGGAGAGAGACGGCGAGGTGGAGAGTGATAGAGGCAGAGGGGGAGGAGAGAGACGGCGAGGTGGAGAGTGATAGAGGCAGAGGGGGAGGAGAGAGACGGCGAGGTGGAGAGTGATAGAGGCAGAGGGGGAGGAGAGAGACGGCGAGGTGGGAGAGTCATAGAGGCAGAGGGGGAGGAGAGAGACGGCGAGGTGGAGAGTGATAGAGGCAGAGGGGGAGGAGAGAGACGGCAGGTGGAGAGTGATAGAGGCAGAGGGGGAGGAGAGAGACGGCAGGTGGAGAGTCATAGAGGCAGAGGGGGAGGAGAGAGACGGCGAGGTGGAGAGTGATAGAGGCAGAGGGGGAGGAGAGAGACGGCGAGGTGGAGAATCATAGAGGCAGAGGGGGAGGAGAGAGACGGCGAGGTGGAGAGTCATAGAGGCAGAGGGGGAGGAGAGAGACGGCGAGGTGGAGAGTCATAGAGGCAGAGGGGGAGGAGAGAGATGGAGAGGTGGAGAGTGATAGAGGAAGAGGGGGAGCGTTAGAGACGGCGAGGTGGAGAGTGATAGAGGCAGAGGGGGAGGAGAGAGACGGCGAGGTGGAGAGTGATAGAGGCAGAGGGGGAGGAGAGAGACGGCGAGGTGGAGAGTGATAGAGGCAGAGGGGAGAAGAGAGACGGCGAGGTGGAGAGTGATAGAGGCAGAGGGGGAGGAGAGAGACGGCGAGGTGGGGAGTGATAGAGGCAGAGGGGGAGGAGAGAGACGGTGAGGTGGAGAGTGATAGAGGAAGATGGGGAGGAGAGAGACGGCGAGGTGGAGAGTCATAGAGGCAGAGGGGGAGGAGAGAAACGGCGAGGTGGAGAGTGGTAGAGGAAGAGGGGGAGGAGAGAGACGGCGAGGTGGAGAGTGACAGAGGCAGAGGGGGAGGAGAGAGACGGCGAGGTGGAGAGTCATAGAGGCAGAGGGGGAGGAGAGAGACGGCGAGGTGGAGAGTGATAGAGGCAGAGGGGGAGGAGAGAGACGGCGAGGTGGAGAGTGATAGAGGCAGAGGGGGAGGAGAGAGACGGCGAGGTGGAGAGTGATAGAGGCAGAGGGGGAGGAGAGAGACGGCGAGGTGGAGAGTCATAGAGGCAGAGGGGGAGGAGAGAGACGGCGAGGTGGAGAGTGATAGAGGCAGAGGGGGAGGAGAGAGACGGCGAGGTGGAGAGTCATAGAGGCAGAGGGGGAGGAGAGAAACGGCGAGGTGGAGAGTCATAGAGGCAGAGGGGGAGGAGAGAGACGGCGAGGTGGAGAGTGATAGAGGCAGAGGGGGAGGAGAGAGACGGCGAAGTGGAGAGTGATAGAGGAAGGGGGAGGACAGAGACGGCGAGGTGGAGAGTGATAGAGGCAGAGGGGGAGGAGAGAGACGGCGAGGTGGAGAGGATAGAGGCAGAGGGGGAGGAGAGAGACGGCGAGGTGGAGAGTGATAGAGGCAGAGGGGGAGGAGAGAGACGGCGAGGTGGATAGTGATAGAGGCAGAGGGGGAGGAGAGAGACGGCGAGGTGGATAGTGATAGAGGAAGGGGGAGGACAGAGACGGCGAGGTGGAGAGTGATAGAGGCAGAGGGGGAGGAGAGAGACGGCGAGGGGTGGATAGTGATAGAGGAAGGGGGAGGACAGAGACGGCGAGGTGGAGAGTGATAGAGGCAGAGGGGGAGGAGAGAGACGGCGAGGTGGAGAGGATAGAGGCAGAGGGGGAGGAGAGAGACGGCGAGGTGGAGAGTGATAGAGGCAGAGGGGGAGGAGAGAGACGGCGAGGTGGCGAGTGATAGAGGCAGAGGGGGAGGAGAGAGACGCGAGGTGGAGAGTCATAGAGGCAGAGGGGGGAGAGAGACGGCGAGGTGGAGAGTGATAGAGGCAGAGGGGGAGGAGAGAGACGGCGAGGTGGGAGAGTGATAGAGGCAGAGGGGGAGGAGAGAGACGGCGAGGTGGAGAGTCATAGAGGCAGAGGGGGAGGGAGAGAGACGGCGAGGTGGAGAGTGATAGAGGCAGAGGGGGAGGAGAGAGACGGCGTAGGTGGATAGTGATAGAGGCAGAGGGGGAGGAGAGAGACGGCGAGGTGGATAGTGATAGAGGAAGGGGGAGGACAGAGACGGCGAGGGTGGAGAGTGATAGAGGCAGAGGGGGGGGAGAGAGAGACGGCGAGGTGGATAGTGATAGAGGAAGGGGGGGGAGGACAGAGACGGCGAGGTGGAGAGTGATAGAGGCAGAGGGGGGAGGAGAGAGACGGCGAGGTGGAGAGTGATAGAGGCAGAGGGGAGGAGAGAGACGGCGAGGTGGAGAGTGATAGAGGCAGAGGGGGAGGAGAGAGACGGCGAGGTGGCGAGTGATAGAGGCAGAGGGGGAGGAGAGAGACGCGAGGTGGAGAGTCATAGAGGCAGAGGGGGAGGAGAGAGACGGCGAGGTGGAGAGTGATAGAGGCAGAGGGGGAGGAGAGAGACGGCGAGGTGGAGAGTGATAGAGGCAGAGGGGGAGGAGAGAGACGGCGAGGTGGAGAGTCATAGAGGCAGAGGGGGAGGAGAGAGACGGCGAGGTGGAGAGTGATAGAGGCAGAGGGGGAGGAGAGAGACGGCGAGGTGGAGAATCATAGAGGCAGAGGGGGAGGAGAGAGACGGCGAGGTGGAGAGTCATAGAGGCAGAGGGGGAGGAGAGAGATGGGGTGGGAGAGTGA
>NC_088240.1:14568007-14633007 GCF_036934945.1 Oncorhynchus masou masou | reverse complement strand
GGGTGAGAAGAATTACTTATCCTATCCTAGGTATTCCTTGAAGAGGTGGGGTTTCAGGTGTCTCCGGAAGGTGGTGATTGACTCCGCTGTCCTGGCGTCGTGAGGGAGTTTGTTCCACCATTGGGGGGAACTGGATTAGGACCTGCGCCGCTTCCTGTGTGAGGCAGGGTCGTACTCTGCGGATGTTGTAGAGCATGAACCTACAGGAACGGGCCACCGCCATGATGTTAGTTGAGAACGACAGGGTGTTGTCCAGGATCACGCCAAGGTTCTTAGCGCTCTGGGAGGAGGACACAATGGAGTTGTCAACCGTGATGGCGAGATCATGGAACGGGCAGTCCTTCCCCGGGAGGAAGAGCAGCTCCGTCTTGCCGAGGTTCAGCTTGAGGTGGTGATCCGTCATCCACACTGATATGTCTGCCAGACATGCAGAGATGTGATTCGCCACCTGGTCATCAGAAGGGGGAAAGGAGAAGATTAATTGTGTGTCGTCTGCATAGCAATGATAGGAGAGACCATGTGAGGTTATGACAGAGCCAAGTGACTTGGTGTATAGCGAGAATAGGAGAGGGCCTAGAACAGAGCCCTGGGGGACACCAGTGGTGAGAGCGCGTGGCGAGGAGACAGATTCTCGCCACGCCACCTGGTAGGAGCGACCTGTCAGGTAGGACGCAATCCAAGCGTGGGCCGCGCCGGAGATGCCCAACTCGGAGAGGGTGGAGAGGAGGATCTGATGGTTCACAGTATCGAAGGCAGCCGATAGGTCTAGAAGGATGAGAGCAGAGGAGAGAGAGTTAGCTTTAGCAGTGCGGAGCGCCTCCGTGATACAGAGAAGAGCAGTCTCAGTTGAATGACTAGTCTTGAAACCTGACTGATTTGGATCAAGAAGGTCATTCTGAGAGAGATAGCGGGAGAGCTGGCCAAGGACGGCACGTTCAAGAGTTTTGGAGAGAAAAGAAAGAAGGGATACTGGTCTGTAGTTGTTGACATCGGAGGGATCGAGTGTAGTTTTTTTCAGAAGGGGTGCAACTCTCGCTCTCTTGAAGACGGAAGGGACGTAGCCAGCGGTCAGGGATGAGTTGATGAGCGAGGTGAGGTAAGGGAGAAGGTCTCCGGAAATGGTCTGGAGAAGAGAGGAGGGAATAGGGTCAAGCGGGCAGGTTGTTGGGCGGCCGGCCGTCACAAGAAGCGAGATTTCATCTGGAGAGAGAGGGGAGAAAGAGGTCAGAGCACAGGGTAGGGCAGTGTGAGCAGAACCAGCGGTGTCGTTTGACTTAGCAAACGAGGATCGGATGTCGTCGACCTTCTTTTCAAAATGGTTGACGAAGTCATCTGCAGAGAGGGAGGAGGGGGGAGGAGGATTCAGGAGGGAGGAGAAGGTGGCAAAGAGCTTCCTAGGGTTAGAGGCAGAATTGGATTTGTTTTCGAATTCTTTGTGAATCTGTGTAATCTGAGGGAAATATGTCTCTCTAATATGGTCATACATTGGGCAGGAGGTTAGGAAGTGCAGCTCAGTTTCCACCTCATTTTGTGGGCAGTGAGCACATAGCCTGTCTTCTCTTGAGAGCCATGTCTGCCTACGGCGGCCTTTCTCAATAGCAAGGCTATGCTCGCTGAGTCTGTACATAGTCAAAGCTTTCCTTAATTTTGGGTCAGTCACAGTGGTCAGGTATTCTGCCGCTGTGTACTCTCTGTGTAGGGCCAAATAGCATTCTCTGCATTCTCTCTCTCTCTCTCTCTCTCTCTCTCTCTCTCTCTCTCCCTCCCTCTCTCTCTCTCTCTCTGCCTCTCTCAATTCAATTCAATTCAAGGGGCTTTATTGGCATGGGTAACATGTGTTAACATTGCCAAAGCAATTAAGGTAAACAATAAAAATTAACAGTAGACATCACACATACAGAAGTTTCAAAACAATAAAGACATTACAAATGTCATATTATATATATATACACAGTGTTTTTACAATGTACAAATGGTAAAAGACACAAGATAAAATAAATAAGCATAGATATGGGTTGTATTTACAATGGTGCGTGTTCTTCACTGGTTGCCCTTTTAGAATCTCTAACTCCCTCCCTTTTCTCTCTCTCTCTCTCTCTCTCTCTCTCTCTCTCTCTCTCTCTCTTTCTCTCACGCTCTCTCTCTCTTTTCTCTCTCTCTCTCTCTCTCTCTCTCTCTCTCTCTCTCTGTCTCTGTCTCTCTCCGTGTCTCCCTGTCTCTGTCTCTGTCTCTCTCTGTGTCTCTCTCTCTGTCTCTGTCTCTCTCTGTGTTTCTCTGTCTCTCTCACTCTGTCTCTCTCTGTCTGTCTCTCTCTGTGTCTCTCTCTCTGTCTCTCTCTGTCTCTGTCTGTCACTGTCTCTGTCTCTCTCTCTCTGTCTCTCTCTGTGTCTCTGTCTCTCTCTGTGTCTCTGTCTCTCTGTGTCTCTGTCTCTCTCTGTGTCTCTCTATGTGTCTCTCTCTGTGTCTCTGTCTCTGTCTCTCTCTCTCTCTGTCTCTTTCTGTCTTTCTGTCTCTCTCTGTCTCTCTCTGTCTCTCCCTCTGTGTCTCTCTCTGTGTCTCTCTCTGTGTCTCTCTCTGTCTCTCTCTCTCTCTCTCTCTCTCTCTCTGTCTCTCTCTGTCTCTCTCTGTCTCTCTCTGTGTCTCTCTCTGTGTCTCTCTCTCTCTCTCTCTCTCTCTCTCTCTGTCTCTCTCTGTCTCTCTCTCTGTCTCTCTCTGTGTCTCTCTCTGTCTCTCTCTCTCTCTCTCTCTCTCTCGCTCTCAGAATTAATGATGACTCAAGGAACACTGGAGTTCCTCAAAAGTATTCAATATTCATATTGCACCTTTGGTTAGAAGAGGGAAGAGGGTTTCTTGGAGTAACCTGGAGTCAAGGCATGGCTTAGTTGGGGCGTTGCTTTTTAATATATATATATATATATATATTATTTGGGGGGCCACCAGTTAGTGTAAATGTCATTCATGTTAATCTCTTCTGTGTTGTCATCACATGGTAATGTGAATACTGACAGTTTTGTAGCTTCAATGAGGCTAACAGAGGTGTCGGATTTTCTAGTCTATTCAAATCCCAAAGTTGGAAGAGTTACCACTTCATTGCTGTATGTTTGGTCATGCTAACAGGTGACCAAACATCTGATAGGCTGCCACCTCTACACTATATATATATATATATTATTGAAGGGGTTCAAAATTGAACCCCTCCCATCACAAAAAGGTTCTGGTTTGAGTCTTAACACAGATGTTCCTCGAATACCTTTTTCAGATTGGTTCCGCCAGTGTGGCAACCCAAAAGATTCTTCCAGGCACCTTTACTTCTAAGAGTTTACTGCGTAGATATTTTCCTCTGTCCTTCTAGTCTTCTTATCTTACTGATTCTTTCACTGAGACATGGGTCCTATAGGGACAAAGTTGAGTAGCAATTGAAAGGCTCAGACAGGGTCTACTGACAATCACAGACTACAAAAAGAAAACCTGCCCTGTCCCGGACACCGACGTCTTGCTTCCAGACAAACTGAACACCTTCTTTGCCTGCTTTGAGGATAATACAGTGTCACCAACGCGGCCCTTTACTGTGGGCTCTCCTTGAGTAAGACATTTAACCCTCCTGTTGTGTTCGTTTCATGTTAATTAATTCTGTGTTCACCGTCCAAAATGACTGCCCCCATTATAGCTGATTGTAAACTCAGAATAAAAAGAAACATCCCTTTTTCAGGACCCTGTCTTTCAAAGATAATTCATAAAAATCTAAATAACTTCACAGATCTTCATTGTAAAGGGTTTAAACACTGTTTCCCCATAGTTGTTCAATGAACCATAAACAATTAATGAACAAGCACCTGTGGAACGGTCATTTAGATACAGTTATGAAAACCTAGGACACAAAAGAGGCCTTCCTACTCACTCTGAAAAACACCAAAAGAAAGATGCCCAGGGACCCTGCTCAACTGTGTGAATGTGCCTTAGGCATGCTGCAAGAGACATGAGGACTGCAGATGTGGCCAGGGCAATAAACTGCAATGTTCGTACTGTGAGACGTCTAAGACAGTGCTACAGGGAGACAGGACGGACAGCTGATCGTCCTCGCGGTGGCAGACCACATGTAACAACAGGATCAGTACATCTGAACATCACACCTGTGGGACAGGTACAGGATGGCAAGAACAACTGCCCAAGTTACACCAGGAACACACAATCCCTCCATCAGTGCTCAGACTGTCCGCAATAGGCTGAGAGAGGCTGGACTGAGGGCTTGTAGGCCTGTTGTAAGGCAGGTCCTCATCAGACATCACCGGCAACGATGTCGCCTATGGGCACAAACCCAACTCGCTGGACCAGACAGAACTGGCAAAAAAGTTCTCTTCACTGACGAGTCTCGGTTTAGTCTCACCAGTGATGGTCGGATTCGCGTTTATCGTCGAAGGAATGAGCGTTACACCAAGGCCTGTACTCTGGAGAGGGATCGATTTGGAGTTGGAGGGTCCATCATGGTCTGGGGCACTGTGTCACAGCATCATCGGACCAAGCTTGTTGTCATTGCAGGCAATCTCAATGCTGTGCGTTACAGGGAAGACATCCTCCTCCCTCATGTGGTACCCTTCCTGCAGGCTCATCCTGACATGACCCTCCAGCATGACAATGCCACCAGCCAACCTGCTCGTTCTGTGCGTGATTTCCTGCAAGACAGGAATGTCAGTGCTCTACCATGGCCAGTGAAGAGCCTGGATCTCAATCCCATTGAGCACATTTGGGACCTGTTGGATCGGAGGATGAGGGCTAGGGCCATTCCCCCCCAGAAATGTCCGGAAACTTGCAGGTGCCTTGGTGGAAGAGTGGGGTTACATCTCACAGCAAGAACTGGGAAATCTGGTGCAGTCCATGAGGAGGAGATGCACTGCAGTACTTAATGCAGCTGGTGGCCACACCAGATACTGACTTCCTTTTGATTTTGACCCCCCCCCCCATTTGTTCAGTGACACATTATTCCATTTCTGTCAGTCATATGTCTGTGGAACTTGTTCAGTTTATGTCTCAGTTGTTGAATCTTGTTATGTACAAATATTTACACATGAACTTTGCTGAAAATAAACACAGTTGACAGTGAGAGGATGTTTATTTTTTTACTGAGTTTAAATCGATAATAATACATTATCACCTACTGTTGTGTTAGATCTTTTTATTTACTTACGTTCTTGTGAACATTACAAGTTTTGAACTTCTATTTGCTATTTATGGCCTGTAGGCCTCATTGACCTGAGCTCATATAACTAGTTTTTGAGTAAAACAAGCATAATGTATGGATTATTTTGACTACAACAAATACTCAGATGAAACATATTGGGCTATTTATCACAGACTACTTTGTCTCAAAGTTTAACAAGGACTCTCTCCTCCTCACGAGTGTCATGATCAAAGATATGATCAAGAGCCTCACGTACAGTATATTGTTTTGCCATTGTGCTGCCACAGAATGAATTGTGCGCAAGGCCTCAAAAAAGCTTTATAGATCAGAGCTGCTAGAAAGGTTCTATATATTATTAAAACAATGTTGTGATTGTTTGTGAGAATGTCAACAGGTGTGATTCCTGGGGGGAAAAGCTTCTATTGGGGAAAGGTTTTTGTTGGCTTTGCCATGGAAGCCCCCAAAAAAATGTAATTACTTCGCTACTACAGCCTATTTATTGCCTTACCTCCACATGCCATTTGCATACACTGTATATAGACTTTCTTTTTTTGCATTGTGTTATTGACTGCACACTTGTTTATTCTGTGTGTAACTCTGTGTTGTTGTTTGTGTCACACTGCTTTGCTTTATCTTGACCAGGTTGTAAATGAGAACTTGTTCTCAACTAGCCTACCTGGTTAAATAAAGGTGAAATAAAATTTTAAAAGGGGAGTGAGGTGTATGTGTGTGCTCAAACACACATGCATGTGGGGGTCTGGGAGAGGAAGTGTGTCCATCTGATGAATGGGCATGTGCCTTAACTCAATTTTATACACTAATTGTCGTCTCACCCATTAATGTCTAATGACTGGTCATTTTTACTTGGAACACCACAGGTGTTCAAAATTTAAATAAAACACCCAAAATGTAAATCAATGTAAAATGAAATCATCTAACTACATGTTGTGTGTTCAAATGCCCTGTGTGGACAAAGTCATGAGAGAAAACTTGTAAATCGGTCCAATTTGACCTGAACACAGCAGGAGTAGCTAGAAGCACAAGCATTTTCTACATTTGACATGACCTCCCGTTTCCCCTCCTCTCTCCACTCTTCTCTCTCCCTCTCCCCTCCTCTCTCTCCCTCTCCAATCTTCTCTCTCCTCTCTCCACTCTTCTCTCTCCTCTCTCCACTCTTCTCTCTCCTCTCTCCACTCTTCTCTCTCCTCTCTCCACTCTTCTCTCTCCCTCTCTCCACTCTTCTCTCTCCCTCTCCACTCCTCTCTCTCCCTCTCCACTCCTCTCTCTCCCTCTCCACTCTTCTCTCTCCTCTCTCCACTCTTATCTCTCCTCTCTCCACTCTTCTCTCCCTCTCTCCACTCTTTCTCCTCTCTCCACTATTCTCTCTCCTCTCTCCTCTCTTCTCTCTCCTCTCTCCACTCTTCTCTCTCCTCTCTCCACTCTTCTCTCTCCTCTCTCCACTCTTCTCTCTCCCTTTCCCTCTCTCCACTCTTCTCTCTCCCTCTCCCCTCTTCTCTCTCCTCTCTCCACTCTTCTCTCTCCCTTTCACCTCCCTCTCTCCACTCTTCTCTCTTCTCTCTCCCTCTCTCCCCTCTCTCTCCCTCTCTCTCTCTCTCCACTCTCTCATCTCTCCCCTCTTCTCTCTCCTCTCTCCACTCTTCTCTCTCCTCTCTCCACTCTTCTCTCTCCTCTCTCCACTCTTCTCTCTCCTTTCTCACCACTCTTCTCTCTCCCTCTCCCCTCTGCCCAGTTCCCCGCAGGGGTGATGTGCTCATCAGAGCACTTTATTAGATACATGCACCATTACATCAATAATTGGTGGGAGGCTGAGGGAGTGACAGGGAATTAGCGTGTGTGTGTCTGTGCACGTGTGCTTGTTTAGAGAAAGAGGTAGAAAAGTGTGGACTATTAGGGTTGTGATTACTGGATACTGAGGGGATATTGATTTATAGGTTTTCTACTACAATTGCACCATTCAGGCTCACAGTGACCCAGTTTCCTCAGCACCCATACATTTGTGATAATCCCCTAGGAAACTGGCTTTACTCTGCCTCTACTGCATTTGTAGAAGGAGCCAGGTAGCGACACAAAATGAAGCACTTAAACGTACATGCTGAATCATGTAGCTGCATTGTAAAGCAGAGATATTTATTTCCCTTCTGACTACCCTTCCTTTTTCCCCCTATCCTTCCTTATCCTTCCTTCACTCCTTCCTTCACTCCTTCCTTCACTCCCTCCTTGACTCCCTCCTTCCCTCTCTCCTTCCCTCCATCTCTCTGTGCTGAATGAATATATGTTTTTTATATGGTGTGTAAATCACCCAATGATTCATTCCGCAGCTAATTGACTCAATCAACAGCAGAATGAAGAGAGCAGAGAGAGATGGACAGAAGATGAGAGGAAGAGAGGAAGGAGAGATGGACAGAAGATGAGAGGAAGAGATGGATAGAAGATGAGAGGAAGAGAGAAGGGAGAGATGGATAGAAGATGAGAGGAAGGAGAGATGGACAGAAGATGAGAGGAAGGAGAGATGGACAGAATATGAGAGGAAGGAGAAATGGGCAGAAGATGAGAGGAAGAGATGGACAGAAGATGAGAGGAAGAGATGGACAGAAGATGAGAGGAAGAGAGGAAGGAGAGATGGACAGAATATGAGACTTAGAACGGAAGAAGAGATGGACTGAAGAAGAGAGGAAGAGATGGACAGAAGATGAAAGGAGGGAGATATAGACAGAAGAAGAGAGGAAGAGATGGACAGAAGATGAGAGGAGGGAGATATAGACAGAAGAAGAGAGGGATGAATAGTATAGAAATAGAGTGATGGGTGGAAGGGGTAGAATAGAGAGAGGATAAAGAGAGAAATGCATTGCTGATATGAGTGAGAGAAGAGAGAGAATCTGGAAGTGTAATAAGAGAGAGAGTAAAGGATTAGATGGGAGCAACAGAGGGGAGAGAGAGAGACAGGGACAGAGGGGGAGACAGAGAGTGTGAGAGAGACAGGCAAAGAGAGAGAGAGTCAGCGAGAGACAGGCAGAGAGAGAGACAGCGAGACAGGCAGAGAGCAAGGCAAAGAGAGAGAGAAAGAGAGAGAGAAAGAGAGAGAGCGAGCAAGAGATTTAGATTAAGATAGAGAGACGTCAAGGAGGACTGGTGTTCTGTGAATCCTTCCTCAACTCATATTTGTGTCAGCTCTTGTTATGATCTTTGGAATCTAGAAAGTATCCCCCTTTCTCTTACTTCGTCGTTCATCCCTTTCCCCCTACCCTCTTTTTAAGTGAGCATGCACTCATAGCTAACTACGTCACATCTCTCATTGTCTTGGGATATTAGAGAGCATCCCTTCATTTCCCTCTCTTTATCTCTCTGTTTCTTATCTTCATCTTTATCTCTCTATTTTCTCTCTCTTTTTCGCTCTGTACAGGCAGTAGCAGTGTCATAGTCAGGAGTGTAATCGCTCAGTATTGAGACATTGACAGAGAACATGCCAGTCACAGAGTGTGTGTGTGTGTGTGTGTGTGTGTGTGTGTGTGTGTGTGTGTGTGTGTGTGTGTGTGTGTGTGTGTGTGTGTGTGTGTGTGTGTGTGTGTGTGTGTGTGTGTGTGTGTGTGTGTGTGTGTGTGTGTGTGTGTGTGTGTTTACAGTATGTGCACACTGTTAAAAGTGGTGTTCTTCATCTGAAGTGCTTTTACAGATTGGAATGATTGAAAATTACACGTTGGCTCATTCAAACTATTCAATTCAATTTGTCTGAAGTCACATACATTTCAATTGAACAATGTGATTTTTTTATTTGAATAAAAGCTAAATTCCTCTCAACACCTCATGCACATGCACTTTGAATAGCTGTGGGGTCAATGTAGCAGTGGCAGCCTATCAGCAGAGTTCGAGGCATAATGGGGTCTTTCAGTGTGTTATTTTTGTCCACCTGTCAGAGGGAATGTCATTCCAGATAATGTGGTCTATTGTATTCGTTATTCAAACTCAACCTTGAACACTGCCATGCCAGCATCTGCAATGATACTTGCGTAAGTGAATGTGACACTAAAGCGCCTGTCAAGATTTCTGTTTAGAAAAGGAGAAATAAGTTGACTGTTGAAAGAAATAGGTTGCATGTTGAAATATACACCACTGGTCAAAAGTTTAGAACACCTACATTCAATGTTTTTTCTTTATTTGAACTATTTTCTACATTGTAGACTAATAGTGAAGACATCAAAACTATGAAATAACACATATGGAATCATGTAGTAACCAAAAAAAGTGTTAAACAAATAAAAATATATTTTAGATTCTTCAAATTATATCTTTATTTAACTAGGCAAGTCAGTTAAGAACAAATTCTTATTTTCAATGATGGCCTAGGAACACAAGCAATGGACATTAGACCGGTGGAAATCTGTGCTTTCATCTGATGAGTCCAAAAGTGAGATTTTTGGTTCCAACCGCTGTGTCTTGGTGAGACGCGGTGTGGGTGAACAGATGATCTCTGCATGTGTATTTCCCACCATAAAGCGGAGGAGGTGTTATGGTGTGGGGTGCTTTTCTGGTGACACTGTCTTTGAACAATTTTGATTTCAAGGCACACTTAACCAGCATGCCTACCACAGCATTCTGCAGCGATACGCCATACCATATGGTTTGAGCTTAGTGGGACTATCCTTTGTTTTCCAACAGGACAATGACACAACACACCTCCAGGCTGTGTAAGGGCTATTTTACCAAGAAGGAGAGTGATGGAGTGCTGCATCAGATGACCTGGCCTCCACAATACCCTGACCTCAACCAAATTGAGATGGTTTGGGATGAGTCGGACCGCAGAGTGAAGGAAAAGAAGCTAACAAGTGCTGAGCATATGTGGACTGTTGGAAAAGCATTCCAGGTGAAGCTGGTTGAGAGAATGCCAAGCGTGTGCAAAGCTTTTATCAAGGCAAATGGTGGCTATTTGAAGATTCTCAAATATAAAATATAACTTTTTTGTGTTACTTCATGATTTCTTATGTGTTATTTCATAGTTTTGATGTATTCACTATTATTCTACATAGTAGAAAATAATAAATATAAAGAATAACCCTTGAATGAGTAGGTGTTCTAAAAATTTTGACCGGTAGTGTAGGTAGTGTAGGTTTGGTAGTAATCAAATAACAATTGTCATTTAATCACACATTTTTTTTCAATCTCATTTGAAAGTGTATGTGTGTTTTTGCCTGTCTCATGTCTTTGAGTCAGTAAGTCCCTGTGCAGTACGGGTGTTTCAGGCATGTCCTTCAGGGTCTGCCAGTCACGATTTCATACACACTGAGAACGGAGAGACGAAGGGAAGGATGAAGGAGGGCAATGGTGGGAATGGGGGTGGAGGTCCTCATGTGAAGGGATCACTCCATGGCAATAGGAGGGATGGATAGAGGGATGGAAGTAGAAAGCAGTGGAGGGAGGGAGGTAGATTCATCCCAGAGGGCTACATGCCTGTCGAACACAATCATAGCCCACTTACAGAAAGAGAGAGAAAGAGCGGATGGGGGTTAAGAGAGGAAGAGTTAAAGAAAGAAAGAGTTACTGAGAGGGAGAAAGAGAGAGTGCAGCAGCAATTGTGAGGTATTTCATTAGTCACCTTCACACTGTACATGTCGACATACCTGTACGCCTGGGTTTCCATGCCAACCACTCACATGTTTTGTGTGTGTCTGTGTGCATGCCCACGTGTGTGTAGACCTCCCAGGAGAGGAATGACCATATTTTACCATCATTATCTTTCACATAAATTATATTGTGCGATTCCCCCTCTTCCTGATAGATTGGGGATGGAGTGACTGGGGGGGGAGAGTTGTTTCAGAGCTTTATAGAGGTGTCATCAGGAGGTGATGAAGGTCAACTGGTTCAACACTTGCCTGGCAAACATTAAATTATCCAGTGTTTCACAACCACTGGTCCTTAGACTGATACTTGTATTGGGGATGGTGCTGAGCACAGGTGCTTGTCTGAAGCCTATAGTCAGTTCTCATGGGTTAGTTTTAATGTTAGTAATTGTCCTGTCAGCCAGTCCTGACAATGAGTTAGACTTCAGGCTATCCGTTGTTTAGTTTGATGGTATAGTGTCACGGTGTAACAGTGTGTAAGCAAGAGTTCACACACTGAACATGTCTGCTCTGTCCTAGTGTCACAGGGGGGATCTGAACACCGAGTCCAACTCATGTCTGCGCTATACCAGTGTCACAGGGGGGATCTGAACGCCGAGTCCAACTCATGTCTGCTCTATCCTAGTGTCACAGGGGGATCTGAACACCGAGTCCAACTCATGTCTGCTACACCAGCCCAACGTCAGTGTCGAGCACAGCCGTGTTAGCTGAGTGTTACTGTGGCGTTGACATCTTAGTTTTCCTTTCTTCTATCTCAGCCCTCCGCCCTACTGCCAGCTCTCCTAGTCTTCCCCGGGGTAGTGTCAGATAAGACCAAACCCTTCGCAGCGCTCTTCCTCTGCTCCTTGCTCTCCCAGAGACACCACCCTAGGAGGGAGGATGGGAGCCACAGCTCAGAGAGAGACAGGACACAAAGGAGAGATAATAAAATAAGCACCATTCCAAATCCTGCACAGCTTCGTACACTCGTAAGAAAAGGGTACACTTAGGGTGCATTATTGTTCTCTCGGGTACACAAATATCAAAATACATATAATATACCTTCAGTGGTACGTATAATCTCACATGGTACTGTTCTGTACAATTTACAGTGGCTTGCGAAAGTATTCACCCCCTTGGCAATTTTCCTATTTTGTTGCCTTAAAACCTGGAATTAAAATAGATTTCTTTAAGGGTTTGTATCATTTCATTTACACAACATGCCTACCACTTTGGAGATGAAAAATATTTTTTTATTGTGAAATAAACAAGAAATAAAACAAAAAAAACAGAAAACTTGAGAGTTCATAACTATTTACCCCCACAAAGTCAATACTTTGTAGAGCCACATTTTGAAGCAATTACAGCTGCAAGTCTCTTGGGGTATGTCTCTATAAGCTTGGCACATCTAGCCACTGGGATTTCTTTCCCAATATTCAAGGCATAACTGTTCAAGCTCCTTCAAGTTGGATGGGTTCTGCTGGTGTATCTTTAAGTCATACCACAGATTCTCAATTGGATTGAGGTCTGGGTTTGACTAGGCCATTCCAAGACATTTAAACATTCCCCCTTAAACCACTCAAGTGTTGCTTTAGCAGTATGCTTAGGGTCATTGTCCTGCTGGAAACTGAACCTCTGTCCCAGTCTCAAATCTATGGAAGACTGAAACAGGTTTCCCTCAAGAATTTCCCTGTATTTAGCGCCATCCATCATTCCTTCAATTCTGACCAGTTTCCCGGTCCCTGCTGATGAAAAATTGTGTTCTCGGATGGTGTTCTCGGGCTGATGGGAGGTGTTGGGTTTGCGCCAGACATAGTGTTTTCCTTGGTGGCGAAAAAGCTACATTTTAGTCTCATCTGACCAGAGTACCATCTTCCATAAGTTTGGGGAGTATCCCACATGCCTTTTGGTCAACATCAAATGTTTTTTCTCTCATTTTTTTCTTTAAGCAATGGCTTTTTTTCTGGCCACTCTCCCGTAAAGCCCAGCTCTGTGGAGTGTATGGCTTAAAGTGGTCCTATGGACAGATACCCCAATCTCCATTGAGGAGCTTCTCTGATTAATGTCCTCCTTGCCTGGTCTGTGAGTTTTGGTGGGCAGCCCTATCTTGGCAGGTTTTTTTTTCCATTTCTTAATAATGGATTTAATGGTGCTCCGTGGGATGTTCAAAGTTTCTGATTTTTTTTATATAACCCATCCCTGATCTGTACATCTCCAGAACTTTTCCCCTGACCTGTTTGGAGAGCCCCTTGGTCTTCATGGTGCCGCTTCCTTGGTGGTGCCTATTGCTTTAGGCCCCAGAGTCTGTAACACCACTATCAGAACAATTGTATATATACTGAGATCATGTGACAGATCATGTGACACTTAGATTGCACACAGGTGGACTTTATTTAACTAATTATGTGACTTCTGAAGATAATTGTTTGCACCAGATCTTGTTTAGGGTCTTCATAGCAAAGGGGGTGAATACATATGCACACACCCCTTTTCCATTTCTTATTTTTGAGAATTTTATGAAACAAGTATATATTTTTTTATTTCAATTCAGCAATTTGGACTATTTTGTGTATGTCAGTTACATGAAATCCAAATAAAAATCCATTTAAATTACAGGTTGTAATGCAACAAAATAGGAAAAATGCCAAGGGGGATGAATACTTTTGCAAGGCACTGTAGGATACACGTGCAGATAATCTAGAATTATGGAAAATATTATAACTAATATTTTGAATATAAAGGTACACTCATCACACACTCTCAAAAACCGTGCCCATCATTATTATATGTGACAGTTCTGCTCAATTCGGTCTTGAGTAACAACATTTGAAATGGTGTTTTCTACATTGGATAAAAATACAGATTCAGAACTTGGAAAATTGCATATCGTACACTACAGTTGATGAACAGCGGGAAAGTAATTCTGCTTTGAAAGTTGATAAAGTTGTAGCCTCACTTGAGAAAATGGCCTTTGAATGTTTTGGTACCTACTGGAGAACTCTTTGTTGCATACACCCATTCAACATCGTTCACACCCTCTTAAGCTTTAGCCCCACCCTTCTCTTTAAGGATTGATCGTAGAATTCTGCCCTAATAACAGCAGTCAACATCCAAGCTAACTGGCTAACATTGGTTAGCTTGCTAGCTACTTCCATACACAAATGAGAGAACATGACAGTGACACCTCTCGTGACAGTGACACCTCTAGCACTGAGATGCAGTGCATTAGACCACTGCGCCATTCGGGGGACCAAGTTAGCTAGCTGATCTACAGTAACAACAGCTGTCAAGCACCCAAGCTAACTGGCTAACATTGGCTAGCTTGCTAGCTACTTCCAGACACAAATAAAAGAACATCTCACTGACCATTTTACTCACCCTATTGAAATGGATACTTGCATAGTTCCACTAGCGGAACCCCTCGACAACATTCCGCTGAAAAGGCAGCGTGCGAAATTCAAAAATATTTTTTTGAAATATGTAACTTTCACACATTAACAAGTCCAATAGAGCAAATGAAAGATAAACATCTTGTTAATCTACCCATCATGTCCATTTTTCAAAAATGCTTTACAGCAAAAGCACAACATATGATTACATTAGGTCATAGCCAAGTCAAAAAAAAAAACATTTTTCCAGCCAAAGATAGGAGTCACAAAAAGCAGAAATATAGATAAAATTAATCACTAAACTTTGATGATCTTCATCAGATGACACTCATAGGACATCATGTTACACAATACATGCATGTTTTGTTCGATAATGTGCATATTTATATCCAAAACATCCGGTGATTTTGCAGAAATACTCATAATAAACATTGATAAAAGGTTCAACTGTTATTCACAGAATTAAATATTGACTTCTCCTTAATGCAACCGCTGTGTCAGATTTCAAAAAAACTTTCCGGAAAAAGCATAATCTGAGAACGGCGCTCAGAGCCCAATCCAGCCAGAGAAATATCAAATATCAAATATCAAAAATATCAGTCAACAGAAGTTAGAAATAACACTATAAATATTCATTTACTTCTGATGATCTTCATCAGAAGGCACTCCCAGGAATCCCAGTACGACAATAAATGACTGATTTGTTCCATAAAGTTCCATAAAGTCCATCATTTATGTCCAAATAGCCACTTGTTGTTAGCGTGTTCAGCCCAGTAATCCATCTTCATGAGGCGCAAGCACTTCATCCAGACAAAAACTTAAAATGTTCCGTTACAGGTCATAGAAACAAGTCAAACGATGTATGGAATCAATCTTTAGAATGTTTTTAACATAAAACATCAATAATGTTCCAAACGGAGAATTCCTATGTCTGAAGAAAAGCACTGGAACGAGAACTAACTCTGTCGGGAGCGCGCGTCACGAGCCTGAGACACTCTGCCAGACCACTGACTCAAACAGGTACAGTAGAATCCTCAAACCAGTTTCTAAAGACGGTTGACATCTAGTGGAAGCCGTAGGGAGTGCAACTTGACTCCATAGACACTGTGTATTCGGTAGGCCAAGCTTTTTAAAAACTACAAACCTCTGATATCCCACTTCCTGGTTGGAATTTTCTCAGGTTTTCTCCTGCTATATGAGTTCTGTTATACTCACAGACATCATTCAAACAGTTTTAGAAACATCAGTGTGTTTTCTATCCAATACTAATAATAATATGCATATATTAGCATCTGGGACAGAGTAGGAGGCAGTTCACTCTGGGCATGCTATTCATCCAAAAGTGAAAATGCTGCCCCCTATCCCAAAAAGACTAAGACATGTAGCTAGCTAGCTCAACTCTGAACCATAATCCCAACACATGACGTTACTACCCTGCATTAATCTGTAGGTAGCTAACCAACCAGGTTCAATGTAAAGTCCATGCAACCTAGTGTGTGACTTGTTAAGCACATTTTTACTCCTGAACTTATATAGGCTTGCCATAACCAAGGGGTTTGAATACTTATTGACTGAAGACATTTCAGATTTTAATTGTAATTCATTTGTAAAAATGTCAAAAAACATGATTCCACTTTGACATTATAGGGTATTGTGTGTAGGCCGCTGACAAAAAAATCTATGTTTAATAAATGTGAAATACAGGCTATAACGCAACTGAATGTGGACAGTCAATTCTGTGAATACTTTCTGAAGGCTCTCTAAATAACATTATTATAAACTAATACAATCTATTAGTGGACTTAATGCACCTGTTACTGAGATAGTTGTTCCAGTTTAGATGGTTTAGGTAGTCTCATTTCAACAAATAAAATAGAATTGGCAGTCATTTTAAATGCAGGTTATGGGTGATTAATAAAGGTAAAACTAATTGTATTTCCTAACTCGGTCTAGATAACAATAGGAATTGTATATCCCAACCCTGCCTGGATTCCAATAGGACTTGCATTTCACTTTGCAAGCCAGCATATTGTGACTTGCATATGTACACTATCGTTCAAAAGTTTGGGGTCACTTAGAAATGTCCTTGTTTTTGAAAGAAAAGCTATTTTTTTGTCCATTAAAATAACATCAAATTGATCAGAAATACAGTGTAGACATTTTTAATGTTGTAAATGCAATTCAACGGCTCACACACAAGAGGTATGTGGCAGGGTCTACAGTCAATCACGGATTACAAAAAGAAAACCAGCCCGGACAATACAGTGCCACTGACACGGCCCGCTACCAAAACCTGTGGACTCCCCTTCACTGCAGCCGACGTGAGTAAAACAATAAAACGTGTTAACCCTCGCAAGGCTGCAGGCCCAGACGGCATCCCCAGCCGCATCCAAAGAGCATGTGCAGACCAACTGGCTGGTGTGTTTACTGACATATTCAGTCAATCCTTATCCCAGTCTGCTGTTCCCACATGCTTCAAGAGGGCCACACTGCAAACCTCCTGTTCCCAAGAAAGCTAAACGACTACCGTCTTGTAGCACTCACTTCCATCATCATGATGTGCTTTGAGAGACAAGTCAAGGACCATATCACCTCCACCCTACCTGATACCCTAGACCCACTCCATTTGCATACCGCCCCAATAGGTCCACAGACGACACAATCGCAACCACACTGCACACTGCCCTAACCCATCCGGACAGGAGGAATACCTATGTCAGAATGCTGTTCATCGACTACAGCTCAGCATTTAACACCATAGTACCCTCCAAACTCATCATCAAGCTCGAGACCCTGGGTCTCGAACCCCGCCCTGTGCAACTGGGTACTGGACTTCCTGACGGGCCGCCCCCAGTGTGGTAACAGTGTAGGTACCAACATCTCCACCCCGCTGATCCTCAACACTGTCTCCACAAGGGTGCTTTCTGAGCCCTCTCCTGTACTCCCTGTTCACCGACGACTGCGTGGCCATGCACACCCACAACTCAATCATCAAGTTTGCAGACTACACTACAATGGTAGGCTTGATTACCAACAACGACGAGACAGCCTACAGGGAGGAGGTGAGGGCACTCGGAGTGTGGTGTCAGCAAAATAGCCTCACACTTAATGTCAACAAAACAAAAGAGATTATCGTGGACTTCAGGAAACAGCAGAGGGAACCTCAGGAGGCTGAAGAAATGCGGCCTATCACCAAAAGCACTCACAAACTTTTACAGATGCACAATCGAGAGCATCCTGTTGGACTGTATCACCACCTGGTACGGCAACTGCTCCGCCCACAACCGTAAGGCTCTCCAGAGGGTAGTGAGGTCTGCACAACACATCACCGGGGGCAAGCTACCTGCCCTCCAGTTCACCTACACCACCCGATGTCACAGGAAGGCCATAAAGATCATCAAGTGCAACATCCACCCATGCCACTGCCTGTTCACCCCGCTATCATCCAGAAGGCGAGGTCAGTACAGGTGCATCAAAGCAGGGCCCGAGAGACTGAAAAACAGCTTCTGTCTCAAGGCCATCAGACTGTTAAACAGCCATCACTAACATTGAGTGGCTTCTGCCAACATACTGACTCAACTCCAGCCACTTTATTAATGGACAAATGGATGTAAATATTTATGTAATAAATGTATCACTAGCCATGTAGCCATGTACATACCCTACATTACTCATCTCATATGTATATACTGTACTCTATACCATCTACTGCATCTTGCCATCTTGATGTAATGTATCACTCGCCACTTTAAACAATGCCACTTTTATATGTTTACATACCCTACATTACTCATCTCATATGTATATACTGTACTCTATACCATCTACTGCATCTTGCCTATGTCGTTCTATCACTCATCCAAATATTCTTTATGTACATATTATTTTTCATTCCTTTCCACTTGTGTGTATAAGATAATTGTTGTGAAATTATTAGGTTAGATTACTCATTGGATATTACTGCATTGTCGGAACTAGAAGCACAAGCATTTCGCTACACTCGCATTAACATCTGCTAACCATGTGTACTGTATGTGACAAATAAAATTTGGGTTGATTTGATTCAACTTCTTGTTAATCCAGCCGCTGTATCAGATTTCAAAAAGGTTTCACGAGAAAGCATACCATGCGATTATCTGAGGACAACGCCCCGTGTAAAAAATCATACAAAAAATCATACAAGCATTTACCAGCCAAGTAGAGGAGCCACGAAAGTCAGAAATAGCGATAAAATGAATCACTTACCTTTGATGATCTTCATATGGTCTGACTCACAAGACTCCCAGTTACACAGTAAATTGTCGTTTTGTTCAATAAAGTACCTCTTTATGTCCCAAAAACTCTGTTTTGTTGGTGTGTTTTGTTCAGTAATCCAATGGCCCCTAGGCGGTCACAACAGGCAGATGAATACATACTAAATGTACCAGTAAAGTTTGTAGAAACATGTCAAACGATGTTTATAATTAATCCTCAGGTTGTTTATTGTCTTTATAATCAATAATATTTAAACCAGACAATACCGTTTTCAATGGAAAGGAAAAATAACAAACCCGCGCCAAATCAGGTCTGCAAACTTCCTCTGTCCCCAAAATGTCTTTTTACACATCGTTTTTCAAAATAAAAGCCTGAAACCATATTTAAAGACTGTTGACATCTAGTGGAAGCCATAGGAACTGTAATCTGATTCCTAACCTATTGGATTCTCTATAGGCATTGAGTTGAAAACCAGCCATATGAAAATACTTCCTGGATGGATATTTCTCAAGTTCTTGCCTGCCATATCAGTTCTGTTATAGTCACAGACATTAGTTTAACGGTTATGGAAACTTCAGAGTGTTTTCTATCCAAATCGACCAATTATATGCATATCCTAGGTTCTGGGCCTGAGTAACAGGCAGTTTACTTTGGGCACGCTTTTTATCCGGAGGTGAAAATACTGCCCCCTACCCAAGAGAGGTTAAAAGGAACAAATGACTCACTGTGGTGGTAACATAAAAAGTCCACCTGCTTTGGTGATGAAATTTCACTTTCTTATTTTATGTGATATATTTTACCAAGACAAATATAATTCATGTTCTGAACTATTCAGTGGGCTCTTTCTCTGAAATAGCATTAACATTATGTCCAAAAAGTCTGATTTCTTAACCTAATACATCCGATAATAAGCACCGATCTACGTTGAAAGCAGTGCAGGTTTCTCATAACAACTTTTGAGGATTTTACATTTTGTTCTGGTTGTTGTCTTCAATGTTGTTTCCACATGTCACAAAAATCAAAAATAGCATGACACGAGCTGAGTTAAATATTGAAGGTTTTGAAAATAAAATGCCTGGTATAGTGTAGGTTCAGTGCTCCGTTGACATTTCACATAGATATGCTTGTTTTAGTGAGATAAACAATTAATTTAGAATTAATTTGAAAAGCTTAAAGTCATGTCTCTAAATTGATGTATATTGTTTTATGTCTTGTGAATTTGAGAAGAAGGATGACTGTTTAAATGTGAAAGTGAACCTGTCAGGTAGCCAGTAGCCTCAATTCTTGCACAGCATCCAGCCTAGCTGGCACGATGCAATTTTCAACATTTTTGACCACTTTTCTTCTCAGGCCTCCGTTAATTTAGATCCCCTAATTCCAAACATCCTACAAAGGTAAAAACTCCAATAACCTTTAAACAGATTATGATACAGACATGACATGTTGGGACCATTGGTTTTCATAAAATATTATCTACACAGTTAACATATTATTTTACCCAGTGGTCAAAGATGCATTTTTGATTGGAGACCCTATAAAAATACATTTGTACCTTTTCCAAATGTTTGCTTTTGTACCTGTACCACCTTGTCCTCTAAGGTACACTCCTGGCTCTTTTAAGGTACGAACTGCAAAGGTACAATTATGTACCTTGAAGTGTACAACTACAGTGAGAAGCGCAGATGCTTGAGAGAGAAAGAGAGAGAGTAGAGATATGACTAAGTACAGACAGAGTGAGCATAGCCTTGCTATTGAGAAAGGCCGCCATAGGCAGACCTGGCCCTCAAAAGAGACAGGCCATGTGCACACAAAATGAGGTGGAAACTGAGCTGCACTTCCTAACCTCCTGCCAGATGTATGACCATATCAGAGACACATATTTCCCTCAGATTACACAGACCCACAAAGAATTCTAAAACAAATCCAATGTCGATTATCTCCCATATCTATTGGGTGAAATACCACAGTGTGCACTCACAGCAGCAAGATTTGTGACCTGTTGCCACAAGAAAAGGGGAACCAGTGAAGAACAAACACCATTGTAAAAACATCCCATATTTATTTATTTTCCCTTTTGCACTTTAACTATTTGCACATCATTACAACACTGTATATAGACCTAATATGACATTATAAATGTTTTTGTTCGTTTGGAACTTGTGTACTTTTTACTGTAATACTTACTGTTCATTTTTTATGGTTTATTTCACTTTTGTTTTTATCTATTTCACTTGCTTTGGTAATGTAAACATATGATTCCCCTGCCAATAGAGCCCTTTGAATTGAATTGATAGGAGAGTAAACAGAGGGGTAGAGAAAGAGA
The DNA here is from genome assembly GCF_036934945.1 of Oncorhynchus masou masou. Classification (NCBI taxonomy): domain Eukaryota; kingdom Metazoa; phylum Chordata; class Actinopteri; order Salmoniformes; family Salmonidae; genus Oncorhynchus; species Oncorhynchus masou. The sequence goes on along the minus strand of NC_088240.1, from coordinate 14,612,253 downwards.
AGTGTTCAACTGAACCAGGAAACTCTCTTCCTTAGCATGGTAGCATGGACAAGACCAGAGCGTTTGATTGCAGTAAACACACATATTTTAAATACTTTATTTTAATTCACAAATCACATTACCGTCGAGAAGGATATATGGACAGAAAGCACCTTCTTCTTCACCCAGCAAGGCAACCCATGACAGCTGACACAGAGCAGTACCTCACTAGCTGCTTTGTCTTTGTCTTATGCAGGCCTGCATTCCGAAGGCCAGGCACTGATGTACATGGCCGAGACTCCCAAATATCAGCACTACTGATACACACACACACTCTGTTATCCTTTACCATTTCCTGAGTTTTATCATCAGTTAGGATTGTAGTTGGCTGGTTTGTAGTTGGTGGGGAGGGAGAGAGAGAGGCAGACATTTCCATATTGAGATTAGTGAAAGCAGCTTGACCTCAGTGAGAAGACATTATTGGCTTAGACAGACAGAGTTGATGTAAAAGATGAGTCAATTTCCTGCCTGGCTTACTGCTGTTTGATTGACACATCCACATGTGTGTGGACGGGGAGGGGGGTGATGATAGAGAGGGGGGGGGGGGGGGTACGGTCCAGATAGCTATACTGTAGACTTCTACTCTATGATAGCAGCCAGCTCCCAAACTCTCTCTGTAACCACGTCCACTCTGTGTGTGCAGCTCTGCTCGCATCTATTTCTCTGCTTGACTGACTGTTCTGCCTCCCCTCATGAATCTGTGTTTAGTTCTGCACTGGAGAGGACAGAGGAAACGGTCAAGAGAGAAGGAGATGGAGAATATGGCTGCTATGACACGAAGAAGGGAGAGAAGGATAGGATGAGGTAGTGAGTAAATGAAGGGAGGATGGAAGAAGGAGAGAAGGGAGGGAGATTGGAAATATGGTTGGGTTTGAAATGGAGAAGGGGAAAGAGAGAGAGTGGATAACACAGAAACAGAATGGAAAGGGGAAGATGGAGAGAGCGAGAGGAAGACAGTGAGAGAGGGATGAAAAGAGGGAGAGAGAGAGTGAGAGAGTGAGAGAGAGAGTGGATAACACAGAAACAGAATGGAAAGGGAAAGATGGATTGAGAGAGAGGAAGACAGGGAGAGAGGGATGAAAAGAGAGAGAGAGAGAGAGAGAGAGAGAGAGAGAGAGAGAGAAAAAGGAACCGTGCTGTTTATCTTTAACAGGATTATTTGTCTGTCTGCTCTGCTCTCCTTTTATTTATTTGAATTCATATTTATTCATATGTAGTGTGTCTGAGTGTGTATGTGTGTGTGTGTGTGTGTGTGTGTTTGTGTGTGTGTGTGTGTGTGTGTGTGTGTGTGTGTGTGTGTGTGTGTGTGTGTGTGTGTGTGTGTGTGTGTGTGTGTATGCGTGTGTATGAGTGTGTATGAGTGTGTATGAGTGTGTGTGAGTGTGTGTGTGTGTGTGTGTGTGTCTGTGTGTGTATGTGTCTGTGTGTGTATGAGTGTGCGCACCTATGTGCCTGTATACAGTGTGTGCCAGTGTAAACCCAATGCAGACCACCCTGTAGGACTGTAACAATCCCTCCAGGATTCCGCGATGCAGTGATCACAATTCTATTAGCAAATTCAACAATTGCCCACGTATTGTCCAACCAACGCTCTATTTTCGCATAAAACAGTAAAATCATCGCAATTTTATTGAATAAAACTGACGCATCACCGGAGTACCAAAGGAGGGCTCGTAATTTCAACCAATCATCGCACATTTATCGCATAATATGGTTCAAACAAGCCACATGTTCAAACAAGCCACATTTTTTCTCGCCATCGCATTTTTGCAACAACTTGAACAAAATCATCCCATATTGCCGTGCAAAATTAAGCATTTTTCCCCAGAAATATCACAAATAATCCCTGCGAAGTCTTGGTCAAAATGTGAAGGCTGTGTGCATTCCTGAACTCTGTGGAGTGTATGATATTTTTATTTAACTAGGCAGGTCAGTTAATTAAGACCAAATTCTTATTTACAATGACAGCCTAGGAATAGTGGGTTAACTGCCTTGTTCAGTGGCAGATCGACAGATTTTTATCTTTAGGTTATTGGCCCAACTCTCTAACCACTAGGCTACCTGTTCTCTTTTAATAAATATATTTTCTCTCTCCCTGATTTGCTTTGGGGCCTGTGTTATTGAAGAATAACATCAACTGCTAACACATAATAACAGCTGGAACTGGTGTTTGTGTCTGCCTGTGTTGCACTAGGTTTCTGGTTGGGGGTGGTGTCGGGGGGGGTTGTGTTCAATTACCCCCTTAGTTCCCTAATTCGGTTCACATGTTGACGAGTGGTCCAAGCCCATGGTGGGTTCAGTCGATAAGCAGAGGCTAGAAGATAGATATTCATATTGACATACTCTGAACACACACACACACACATTGACCCAGGGTGTATTACTGGTGAGCTGGTGCACAGCTGTGCTTCATCCTCACAGACGTTGAGGGCATATGCCATATTGTAGAAAGTAAAGTGTGTGCCCAAGTGTGTTTGTGTCTATGTGTTTGCGTGTGTTTGCCTGTGCATGTGTGTATACACTTACGTGTGTGTGAATGCGTTCAATGCCAGATGCTTCCTGTGTACGGTTTGTCCTCCAGAGCAAAGGAAGTGTCCAGCCATTAGACTGGTATTGCCATATGTCTAGTGGGGCGCTCGGGGCACCACAATGCAATTAGACTCCGCTATCAAATATTTATTTTCTCAGCTGCATCTCCTGTGCTCAAGAGAAAAAAGACTATTCACCATGCGCTTCCAAATGAAAATAGTATACAAAGTAAATACTTAACAGAGCTGATCTAGAATGTATCTGTGTGAGCTCACCGAGCCAATCTATGTCTGGGTGTCTTTCTGTCTGTCTTTTTGTTTGTCAGTGTCTATGTCAGTGTGTGAGTGTGTACATGTGTGGGTTGGTGTGTGGCGTGTATGTGTGTGTGCATCTCCAGCTGCATCTCTTCAGTATTATAGAATATGAATGTGGCAAAGTGTAGATAGATGTGTGTGTGATTTGAAAGGTGTTTGACACGTCCCACTACAAATGGGGGTTACGTCAGGCCGGGTCTGGTCTGAACCAACAGGTGCTTAGGGGGTTACGTCAGGCCGGGTCTGGTCTGAACCAACAGGTGCTTGATTATGATTCTCCTCTGGTTTTATTGTCTGTTTTCTCCACTGTAACTAATCGGCTGAATCTATGATGAGTGCTGATGTAGGGTCTGTCTTGCCTATTTAGATTAGAATGAATAGACAGATTCGAATGAATAGACCTGTCATAGATCAACACTCCTACTCTTAGACGCTTTAGGAATATGGGCCTAGGTGTTAAAGAACAGTATACTATAATTTTATTTCATCTTAAAACATCTGATTCATAAACCATTTTACGGCATTGGGAATAATCTTACGGCCCTAAAAAGCTCAATTGGTTCTTTAGCTGAGTGATACACCATAAAGAATGGAGCTGTACACCATAAAGAATAGAGCTGTACACCATAAAGAATGGAGCTGTACACCATAAAGAATGGAGCTGTTACAGTCTACAGGTTCTTTGGTGCAAACTGAGTGATACACCATAAAGAATGGAGCTGTTACAGTCTACAGGTTCTTTAGCCCTAACTGAGTGATACACCATAAAGAATGGAGCTGTTACAGTCTGCAGGTTCTTTAGCCCTAACTGAGTGATACACCATAAAGAATGGAGCTGTTATTACAGTCTACAGGTTATTTAGCCCTAACTGAGTGATACACCATAAAGAATGGAGCTGTTATTACAGTCTACAGGTTATTTAGTCCAAACTGAGTGATACACCATAAAGAATGGAGCTGTTATTACAGTCTACAGGTTATTTAGTCCAAACTGAGTGATACACCATAAAGAATGGAGCTGTTACAGTCTGCAGGTTCTTTAGCCCTAACTGAGTGATACAACATAAAGAATGGAGCTGTTACAGTCTGAAGGTTCTTTAGCCCTAACTGAGTGATACACCATAAAGAATGGAGCTGTTATTACACAGGTTATTTCTCCAAACAGGTTCTTTAGCCCTAACTGAGTGATACACCATAAAGAATGGAGCTGTTACAGTCTGCAGGTTCTTTAGCCCTAACTGAGTGATACACCATAAAGAATGGAGCTGTTACAGTCTGAAGGTTCTTTAGCCCTAACTGAGTGATACACCATAAAGAATGGAGCTGTACACCATAAAGATTGGAGCTGTTACAGTCTGCAGGTTCTTTAGCCCTAACTGAGTGATACACCATAAAGAATGGAGCTGTACACCATAAAGAATGGAGCTGTTACAGTCTGCAGGTTCTTTAGCCCTAACTGAGTGATACACCATAAAGAATGGAGCTGTTACAGTCTGCAGGTTCTTTAGCCCTAACTGAGTGATACAACATAAAGAATGGAGCTGTTATTACAGTCTACAGGTTCTTTAGCCCTAACTGAGTGATACACCATAAAGAATGGAGCTGTTACAGTCTGCAGGTTCTTTAGCCCTAACTGAGTGATACACCATAAAGAATGGAGCTGTTACAGTCTGCAGGTTCTTTAGCCCTAACTGAGTGATACACCATAAAGAATGGAGCTGTTACAGTCTGCAGGTTCTTTAGCCCTAACTGAGTGATACACCATAAAGAATGGAGCTGTTACAGTCTACAGGTTCTTTAGCCCTAACTGAGTGATACACCCTAAAGAATGGAGCTGTTACAGTCTACAGGTTCTTTATGGATGTAGCTTGTGGTTACTGAGGTCCAGTGGAATGTGAAGGGTCTGGTGGATTAAACATGACCAAGGTAAGGACTTAAATTGAAGCTTTCTCCAGCATTGGCTGGCTACGAGTTGTGTGTGTGTGTGTGTGTTTCATTGTGTGTGTACATGTCAATAACTGTGTACACGTGTGTGCACACAATTGTATGTGATGTTTGTGTGTTTGTTTGTATGTGTATGTTTGTGTGTTTGTTTGTGTGTGTGCTGCTAATTCATATTATAAGCTGCTACTGCCGCTGCAGAGGCACCACCCTCTCTCTCTAGACAAAAGGATAGAGAGAATGACTGCGCATATCTGTCAGACCCTGACTGTTAGCCCACTGAGATAAAATATTTAGGCCCTGACTGTTAGCCCACTGAGATTTAGTCTTTAGGCCCTGACTGTTAGCCCACTGAGATTTAGTCTTTAGGCCCTGACTGTTAGCCCACTGAGATTTAGTCTTTAGGCCCTGACTGTTAGCCCACTGAGATTTAGTCTTTAGGCCCTGACTGTTAGCCCACTGAGATAAAATATTTAGGCCCTGACTGTTAGCCCACTGAGATGTAATCTTCAGGCCCTGACTGTTAGCCCACTGAGATTTAGTCTTTAGGCCCTGACTGTTAGCCCACTGAGATAAAGTCTTCAGGCCCTGACTGTTAGCCCACTGAGATAAAGTCTTCAGGCCCTGACTGTTAGCCCACTGAGATAAAGTCTTCAGGCCCTGACTGTTAGCCCACTGAGATTTAATCTTCAGGCCCTGACTGTTAGCCCACTGAGATAAAGTCTTCAGGCCCTGACTGTTAGCCCACTGAGATAAAGTCTTCAGGCCCTGACTGTTAGCCCACTGAGATAAAGTCTTCAGGCCCTGACTGTTATCCCACTGAGATAAAGTCTTCAGGCCCTGACTGTTATCCCACTGAGATAAAGTCTACAGGGCCTGACTGTTAGCCCACTGAGATAAAGTCTTCAGGCCCTGACCGTTAGCCCACTGAGATAAAGTTTTCAGGCCCTGACTGTTATCCCACTGAGATAAAGTCTTCAGGCCCTGACTGTTAGCCCACTGAGATAAAGTCTTCAGGCCCTGACCTTTAGCCCACTGAGATAAAGTCTTCAGGCCCTGACTGTTAGCCCACTGAGATAAAGTCTTCAGGCCCTGACTGTTAGCCCACTGAGATAAAGTCTTCAGGCCCTGACTGTTAGCCCACTGAGATAAAGTCTCATAAAGTGCTACTCATTATCAGCTTAGTTCACTGATACACCTCTGACCTCTTGTTTGTTATATTTTTGGATTTCCTCTCCAGTGTCCTCTAGTTTTACTGTGTTTGTGTCATTGAGTAGGTGTTTGTACTTTGTAATGTGTACGTGTGTATTTATGTGTATTCTCCCATTGAGTAGTGAAAAATGGCGGGTGTGTTCTAGTGGACAGACATACACCCATAATGCTGCTGCTGCTGTTGCTACTGATTATCTGAGGAGATATCAATAATTGAGTAAACACGGAGATAAAAGGGATTGTTTTAATTCCTCGCTAGAAGGTTAGTCGGCCCAGTTTGCTCCTGAATTAAACGGAAGGGGTAATTCATAGTGGCTGTGTAACCCTAATTATTTGACTTAATTATCTACTGTATCTCCTTCTCCTAAGGGCCCGTGGGTTCCATGATAAAGAGTCGGGTTACAATCAAGTTCGTTTCTGTAATTTAATGCTTCCAAGTAGCAGTTGCACAACACGTTAGGTTACACCTCCATCACTTCACTCCTCTGACACACATCTCTCTTGTTACTCCTCACGCGCAGGTCAGTCTGGGAAGAGTATTTTACCAATAAGTCCCAACATCAAATCTTAGTATGTATGTGTATGCAATTTTGTGTACAAACATTCATTTTGAAGATGGCTTTAATTGTACTGAGAATCAAGGATGAGAATCTCCATCTGCATAAATATGAAAGGGATTACTGTAGGCTGTTTGGGTTCGTACCGGGGAACAGCTTTAACCTCCCCTCTCCCCTAATATGATGTCAAATATATCACTAGCCACTTTAAACAATGCTACCTAATATAATGTTTACATACCCTACATTATTCATCTCATATGTATACGTATATACTGTACTCTATATCATCTACTGCATCTTTATGTAATACATGTATCACTAGCCACTTTAACTATGCCACTTTGTTTACATACTCATCTCATATGTATATACTGCACTCGATACCATCTACTGTATCTTGCCTATGCTGCTCTGTACCATCACTCATTCATATATCTTTATGTACATATTCTTTATCCCCTTACACTTGTGTGTATAAGACAGTAGTTTTGGAATTGTTAGTTAGATTACTTGTTGGTTATTACTGCATTGTCGGAACTAGAAGCACAAGCATTTCGCTACACTCGCATTAACATCTGCTAACCATGTGTATGTGACAAATACAATTTGATTTGATTTGATTAGTAGAGACAATCTATTGGGCAGGAAGACTCTGTTTTGGCTGGATTATAATACAGACACACACACACACACACACACACCCTTTGAACTGGAGTGCTAGCTAGAGCTGGGACAAAAATCCATAATTGATACGGTAATGATAAATAGAATGATATGTTTAAAACAATCATGTGCACTTTTATCATTTTGTAGCCAACAATTGTCCTATTAACATTCACCCATATTAGCAAACTTATTTTGTTTCAAGCTTCACATTTCTCAAGGAAAGACTACTTATTGTAATGAATGATATCAAAAAAAAGCCTGTGATAAGTGATCGGTATGGTCGGTGTTGAGCTCTAGTGTTACAGTCGCTGTGGTAATGGGAGTAATGTTCACTGCATTATTAACCAGCCCAGATTCATTATACAGATGTTAATTGAAAATGTTCTTTCATCTTTGTCACACACTCACTGACTCCCATCACACACACACACACACACACACACGATCTCTTTCACTTCCTGAGTATGTGAGAAAGTATGGTTACTACAGTGATATTTTCTCCTTTGCTTGTTTGCGGTCTGCTCTTTTCTTTTCTTATCATTTTTGTTGTGCTGATTCTGTGTGTGTGTGTGTGTGTGTGTGTGTGTGTGTGTGTTACAAACACGTGAATGTTTCATAGAGTTACATAAGGGGGCTCTCCCAATGGACCTCTGACCCCTTAACACTCACTGAGCTTTAATAACACAACATTAGACAACACCAAGTACACTACACAACAATAAAATACAGAACAATACACAACACTACACAACACTTCACAACACTTCACAGCAGTAAACTAAAATACACAACACTACACTCAAATACACAACAACACTATACTAAACTACACAATACTACACAACACTACATAACACTACTGTCAGGACCTGGTTACGAACCTGGGTCTCCGGAGTGAGAAACAGTCACTTAACCAACTGAGCCACTAATAGTCAGCAGAACCCAGAAGATGAGGCAGACACAGCAGTACTTAAGACGGTGTATTTAATAAAGTAAAAAGGAGAAGTCCTTAAATACAAAAATGGCAAATCCAAAAGGTGGTAGGAATAGCACAAAAAAGCCTCAAGAGATACTCAAAAACAAAAACAGAATTCCACAAGAGCATCCACCGGAATCGACAAGAATACACAGAACACTAGGGCTGGGTGCTAACATACAAACACAGAGCACAGAACTGAGGGAAACTAAGGGTTTAAATACAATCAGGGGTAAACGAGGCACAGGTGCAAATAATAATGGGAATCAAGGGAAAAAACATAAGGTCAAAAAGCACAATGGGGGCATCTAGTGACCAAAACCCGGAACAACCCTGGCCAAATCCTGACAGAATCCCCCTCGGAACGGCTCCTGACGTTCCTACCAGCTCTCTCAGGGTGGAGGGCCCTGAACTGACGAATGAGGTCAGGGTCCAGGATGTCTTTGGCAGGAACCCAGGAGCGCTCCTCGGGACCGTAGCCTTCCCAGTCCACCAGATACTGCCAGGACCGCTGCACCCGGCGGGAATCCAGTATCCGATGGACGGTATAAGCCGGCCGGCCTCCAATGACACGAGGCGGAGGGGGAGGTCTGTCTGCCGGGACAAGGGGAGAAAAAACAACAGGTTTTAACAATGAAATGTGAAATGTGGGATTAATCTTAAGGGATCTGGGTAAGTGTAGGCGATAAGAAACTGGGTTAACTCTCCTGGCAACCTTGAAGGGACCGATGTATTTTTGGGACAGCTTGCGAGACACCACCCGTAGAGGTAAGTCTCTTGTGGAGAGCCAGACTCTCTGGCCGGGGCGCAGGGTAGGCCCGGGACGGCGACATCTGTTGGCTTGTTGTTGGTACCTCTGTGAGGAACGCATAAGATTAAGACGGGTCTTCCTCCACATAAGCCGACAGCGTCTGACGAACTTCAAGGCTGAAGGCACTCTGACTTCTGCCTCCTGGTCGGGAACAATGGAGGAGCATAGCCAAACTGACACTCGTGCGGGGACATACCAGTGGAGGAGGAACGCAAGGTGTTGTGCGCGTATTCGGCCCAAACAATAAAGGATGACCATGTGGACGGGTTGTCACGAGTCATACATCGGAGGGTGGTTTCCAGCTCTTGATTCATCCTCTCTGTTTGGCCGTTGGACTCCGGATGGTACCCTGAAGATAGACTGGCAGAAGCCCCCATGAGTTGGCAGAAGGCCTTCCAAAACCTTGAGGCGAACTGGGGACCTCTGTCAGAAACCATATCTTGAGGAATGCCGAAGACTCGGAACACATGATTAATTACCAACTCAGCCGTTTCCTTGGCAGAAGGTAACTTAGTCAGAGGGACGAACCTGGCCGCCTTTGAAAACCTGTCGATTATGACTAGGATAGTAGTATTGCCATGGGATGGAGGAAGTCCAGTAATAAAGTCCAATGAGATATGGGACCAGGGTCTGTGGGGAACAGGTAAAGGGTGAAGGAGTCCTTGAGGGCGGAGGTGAGAAGATTTGCCCTGGCAGCACATGGGACAGGCATTGACGAAAGTGGCAACGTCTTCTCTTATGGTAGGCCACCAGAACTTACGCTGGATGAACTCCAAGGTGCGACCTACGCCCGGATGACAGGTGAGGCGAGAGGAGTGCCCCCACAGAAGGACCTGAGTCCTCACTGCCTTGGGGACAAACAACCGATTGGCAGGACCTCCTTTTGGGTCCGGTTCGCTAGCTTGAGCGCGTCTCACGGTATCCTCAACTTGCCACGAGATCGGAGCCACAATCTTAGCAGCAGGAAGGACAGGCATGTCCGTGTCATCTCGAATGGCAGGAGCATAGACTCGGGACAGGGCATCCGGTTTGAGATTCTTCGACCCGGGCCGATAGGTGAGGATAAACTGGAATTGTTTGAAGAAAAGAGACCATCTAGCTTGTCTAGAGTTCAACCGCTTCGCCTGCTGGATAGACTCCAGATTTTTGTGGTCCGTAAGCACTTGAAACGGGTGAGAAGCCCCCTCGAGCCAGTGTCTCCATTCCTTCAATGCCATCTTAACCGCTAGGAGTTCACAATCCCCCACATCGTAGTTCCTTTCAGTCGGGGTAAGCCGGTGTGAGAAGAAAGCGCACGGATGAAGCTTCTTGTCTTCACCCCTCTGAGACAGGACAGCTCCAACACCAACCTCTGATGCGTCTACCTCCACCACAAATGGTTTATCCGTAGTCGGTAGTATCAGGATGGGAGCAGAGAGAACGCGCTGCTTGAGTCCTTGGAAGGCCGTCTCAGCTTCTCTTCCCCACAAAAACCTTGCATTGCCACCCTTGGTTAAAGCTGAGAGAGGGGCTGCCACCAAGCTGAAGTTCTTGATGAACTTGCGGTAGAAGTTTGTGAAGCCCAGGAAACGCTGAACTTCCTTAACGGATTTGGGGGTGGGCCAATCCGCTACCGCCCCTACCTTCCTGGGGTCCATTTGGACTCGACCAGGTTCCACTACAAATCCCAGGAATTGTACTCGGGATGAATGGAATTCACATTTTTCCGGCTTAACGTACAGATGGCTGTCCAGGAGGCGTTTGAGTACTTGTCTGACATGCTTAGTGTGTTCTTGAAGGGAGCTCGAAAAGATGAGGATGTCATCCAAGTAAACGAACACAAATATGTTAAGCATATCCCTAAGCACATCGTTTATGAGCGCTTGGAACACCGCTGGGGCGTTGGTCAGGCCGAAGGGCATCACCAAGTATTCATAGTGACCAGTAGGCGTGTTGAAAGCGGTCTTCCACTCGTCACCAGGTCTGATCCGCACAAGATGGTATGCGTTCCGCAGGTCAAGCTTAGTGAAAACAACTGCTTCCTGGAGCAGCTCGAAGGCTGTGGCCATAAGGGGTAGCGGGTAACGGTTACGGACGGTTATGGCATTGAGTCCCCGGTAGTCGATGCAAGGACGTAATCCACCGTCTTTCTTGGCCACAAAGAAAAACCCTGCTCCCGCCGGGGAGGTGGATGAACGCATGAGGCCTGCTTCCAGAGCGTCCTTGATGTAGGTATCCATAGCAGCTCGTTCGGGTGGAGATAGGGAAAAGATCCGACCCCTGGGGGCAAGTGCCCGGAAACAGGTCAATGGGGCAATCGTAAGGTCTATGGGGTGGTAGCATGGTGGCCCTCTGTTTGCTAAACACCAGTTTGAGGTCATGGTAACACTCGGGAACTCGGGTCAGGTCGATGGATTCTAAAGACTCGGGAGTAGAACTCGGGAATTCTGGAAAATACAAGTAGCTTGGCACGTAGGACCCCACTGCTTGATAGTGCCCACAGACCAGTCGATGTGAGGGTTATGGCTGTGAAGCCAGGGGTATCCAAGGACGAGAGGGAACTCGGAACAGGAGATCAAATGAAAGTTCATCAATTCCTGGTGTTGTGAAACTGAAAGTCGCAAGGAGGTAGTGACATGAGTGACAAGTCCAGATCCCAAAGGGCTTCCATCCAATGTAGTGACCCTCATGGGTTCACTTAGAGGTTCAGAGGAACGCCATTCTCCTTCGCCCAGACACCATCCATGAAGTTACCTGCGGCTCCAGAGTCTACCAAGGCTTGAAGATGAAGCTTGTGGTTGTCCCAGGAGAGGGTGACTGGAATGGGCAGACGGGAGTTGGACGGATGGGAGGAGGTTATGTTTCCCGTTACAGTTCCCCCCGGTCTGTACGGGACAGAGCGTTTCCCTGGAGCCCGGGACACGTGGAACGGAAATGGCCCGGTTTGCCGCAATATAGACAGCGTCGCTCCCTCATCCGGCGGTCTCTCTCAGCCTGTGAGATGCGTCCAATCTGCATGGGTTCCGATGGAGCCAGCGAGGATAAAGGTGGGGACTCGGAGCTGGGACTGATAGGGGCTAGAGGTCTACGGTTGAGTTCTCTCTCTCTCAGACGCTGGTCAATGCGTGAGGCCAACTTGATCAGGGACTCGAGATTGTCCGGTGGTTCCCGAGTGGCCAGTTCATCTTGGATAGTGTCGGAAAGGCCTTTCAGAAAGCACACCGTGAGCGCCTCGTTGTTCCAGCCACTTGCTGCTGCCACCGTGCGGAACTGGATGGCATAGTCCGTCACGCTGCGCCAACCTTGGTGGAGAGTCAGGAGCTGTTTGGCTGAGTCAGAACCACTGCTTGGGCCTTGAAACACTCGTTTGAATTCCTCAGCCAAAGGCAGAGTAGCTGGCACAGTAGGAACTATGGGCATCCCACACAGCAGTAGCCCAGGCCAGGGCTTTTTCCGACAGCAGGGTGATGATATAAGCAATCTTAGACCGGTCGGTGGGAAACGACGAGGGTTGTAGCTCAAAGGAGAGAGAACATTGGGTGAGAAACCCTTTACAAGCACTTGGATCACCTGAGAACTGTTGGGGAGGTGGAAGACGAGGTTCAGCCAGGGGGTTAACTGCCATGGGTACGTGAATCTGAGGTACTGGGACGGGAACTGTTGCCGGGGTAAGACGATCAGATATTTGCTTAATGGAAGTCAGCATCTCCGACAGAAGATGACAATGTCTAGCCATTAAGGCCTCTTGCTGAACCAGGGCGGCTTCGTGGTGGTGGGACAGCATGGCAAAAAGGTCCTGGGAACTGGCTGCCTCTGGGTTCATTTTTGGCTCTGTTTTCTGTCAGGACCCGGTTACGAACCTGGGTCTCTGGAGTGAGAAACAGTCACTTAACCAACTGAGCCACAAATAGTCAGCAGAACCCAGAAGATGAGGCAGACACAGCAGTACTTAAGACGGTGTATTTAATAAAGTAAAAAGGAGAAGTCCTTAAATACAAAAATGGCAAATCCAAAAGGTGGTAGGAATAGCACAAAAAAGCCTCAAGAGATACTCAAAAACAAAAACAGAATTCCACAAGAGCATCCACCGGAATCGACAAGAATACACAGAACACTAGGGCTGGGTGCTAACATACAAACACAGAGCACAGAACTGAGGGAAACTAAGGGTTTAAATACAATCAGGGGAAAAACGAGGCACAGGTGCAAATAATAATGGGGAACAAGGAAAAAACATAAGGTCAAAAAGCACAATGGGGGCATCTAGTGACCAAAACCCGGAACAACCCTGGCCAAATCCTGACAACTACACTGTACATTTCAATTCAATACACCATGTTGTGTGTGTGTGTGTGTGTGTGTGTGTGTGTGTGTGTGTGTGTGTGTGTGTGTGTGTGTGTGTGTGTGTGTGTGTGTGTGTGTGTGTGTGTGTGTGTGTGTGTGTGTGTGTGTGTGTGTGTGTGCAGCCATCCAGTGAGTATCCTTCCATGATGTTGGCAGTGGTGTCCTTAACTCCAGTATGTTAGCCCAGGCTCTGACAATACTGGAGATTGTAGTGACTGGCTAGATGAACGGGTCACTGACCCTTGCACTGTCATCTCTCTCTCTCTCTCTCTCTCTCTCTCTCTCTCTATCTATCTATCTCTCTCCCCTCTCTCTCTCTCGCTCTCTCTCTCTTTCATTAGCCCTTTCCCTCTCTCTCTCTCTCTCTCTCTCTCTCTCTCTCTTTCTCTCTCCCCCTCTCTCTCTCTCTCTCTCTTTCATTAGCTCTTCCCCCCCCCCTCTCTCTCTCTCTCTCTCTCTCTCTCTCTCTCTTCCATTAGCTCTTTCTCTCTCTCTCTCCCTCTCTCTCTCTCTCTTTCATTAGCTCTTTCCCTCTCTCTCTCTCTATCTCTCTTTCATTATCTCTTTCCCTCTCTCTCTCTCTCTCTCTCTCTCTCTCCCTCTCTCTCTCTCTCTCTCTCTCTCTCTCTCTCTCTCTCTCTCTCTCTCTCTCTCTCACTCTCTCTCCCTCTCTCTCTCTCTCTCTCTCTCTTCTCTCTCTCTCTCTCTCTCTCTCTCTCTCTCTCCCCCTCTCTCTCTCTTTCTCCCTCTCCCTCTCTCTCTCTCTCTCTCTCTCTCTCTCTTTCTCTCTCGGGATTCGCTGCTGAGACCTCTTCCTCTGTCAATTTGTTTTAGAGTCATGTTTCACTTATCCCTGCCAGAAAGTTCAAAAGGTATGTACTCTCACTCTCTCCCTTTTTCATTCATTTGCCCTCTCTCTCTCTTTCATTAGCTCTTTCCCTCTCTCTCTCTTATGGGTAGATCAATTCCCCCTAGAAAGGTAGGTAGAGGGCTGACAGAAACAGAGAGAACATTTCTTCAGCCTACTGTAGATTAAATCCGTGTTCTTTTATTTGTGTGTTTAAAATGAATAAGTAATACTCACTGTAATATGAAACATTTGACATAATTAGGAATCCTCTTTAGCTCTGCTATGGAGTACAGCAGTAGATTTATCCAATTGTCTCATTCATCCCTCCTCTCCCCTGTAACTATTCCCCAGGTTGTTGCTGTACATGACAATGTGTTCTCAGTCAACGTACCTGGTAAAATAAGGGTAAAATAAAATATATGTAAATACAGTACCAGTCAAAAGTTTGGACACACCTACTCATTCAAGGGTTTTTCTTTATTTATTTTTTAACCTTTTTCTACATTGTAGAATAATAGCGAAGACATTAAAACTAAACTATGAAAAAACTCATGGAATCATATAGTAACCTTTGCCTTGATGACAGCTTTGCACACCAAGGTCTTCACTATTATTATTCTACAATGTAGAAAAATAAAGAAAAACCCTTGAATGAGTAGCTGTGTCCAAACCTTTGACTGGTACTGTATGTAACTCTGGATTTTATACAGATCTACAAGGGGGAGCCACGTCTCCTGCCTTTATTGCGGAGATACTATTGAAACCAAATAACATCCATTTAGACCTCAAATGACTTCCTCCAGCTGGAAGTGGAGGAAGTCACAGTATTACTATTTGAATGCATAAAGGAGAGGCCTTTATCATCAATAATAGAAAAATAAAGGGAGAGAGAGAGAGAGAAGTCCAAGAGTCCAACAGCTAATGTGACTGAGTGAATGACACGCTTGCTCACCCAACAGGGGAACAGTCTGTTCTATAAAGGGGTCCTTGTTAATTTGAGGTCAATTGGAGGAGTTATTATAAGATTGTGGTAGAGCAGGGATGAACTTGGTCAAGGGCAGTACACACAAGCCACCCTGGTTTCTATATGTGGAATCCTCAACATGACAACCTCCTTCACATAACCTTCTAGATCAGAGGATTCTCATGCTTTACCAGAGGAAGAATCAATAACTAATGTAGTCGCGAACCATATTGTAATACAATGAATGATAGTATGCTGATCCTCTGTGTCTCAGATGGTAGAGCATGGGACCTTCAACGCCAGTATAGTGAGTCTGAATCCTGGGGCCACTTTTATTCCTGGGGCCACTCATTATTATTATTATTATTATTATTATGTATAACCTTTAAAAAACAAATTGTGACACAATGTTTGTAAAAGACAGTCTTCTGCGAAAAACTTTCCTGGAGCACTCAGGTGTAAAGACAGTTTTAGAAGATGACTTTGGTCTGTGCCAAATGAAGAGTTGTTTCGTAAAGCTCACTAAGGAATTCATGTTGGCTTTGAAATTACCATGGCAATATGTATGCAAATGTACCAAGTGCTGCCAAAAATGAGATTTTCATTTTCTGTCTACTATTAATATCCTTTCTAGTCTCCAGTTGTCATGTAATACGGAATTACAACTGGAATTCATTTAGTTGTTTTCTTATTCTCCCTGGCAACATATTAGTTTTATAAACAGACAGTAGTCAACAGACATGAACATCTTTCTCTGTATTCATGTTGCATGGCTGCTGGTTTGGTTGGAGGCCATTGAGTGTTAGTCATTTCCGTGCATGCGTGTCCGTGTGTGTGCATGCGTGCATGAGTGTATGCGTGCGTGTGTAAGTGTATGCATCCGTACACGTATGTTTGTGTGTGCTTGCGTGTGTGTGTGTGCATTTCAGTAGTCAGCCATGCTCTATGACAGTACAGTGTAGACCTGCCTTCACGTCCTATCACATCACTTCTGTGGTTGTCAGCTCTATGTCTCTCGCTCTCTCTCTCTCTCTCTCTCTCTCTCTCTGTCTCTCACAATGTCTCTCACAATGAAATGAAACATATCTCTAAGCTCTTCCTCTCTGGGGAGAACTTAAGTGCCATGTGGAACCAGTGACTCTGGGTCCTGGGGGACATATATGTTGGTTGCACTACCTTTGATTATGTGATTACCTCCTCATTACTGCACATTGAGAGACATGACTGAAGTAAGAGTAGAAGGCAAGAGTAACCTATAGTTCTGTTTTGTGTGTGTGTGTGTGTGTGTGTGTGTGTGTGTGTGTGTGTGTGTGTGTGTGTGTGTGTGTGTGTGTGTGTGTGTGTGCGTGTGTGTGTGCGTGCTTGTGTGTGTGTGTGTGTGCTTGTGTGCATGTTTGCATGTGAGAGGGAGATGTCGTGACTCGAGGACAGTGTGAGTCTGAATGTGGTTTTGGGACAGACAGGAAGCAGACGGGAAGCAGACAGGAAGCTCCTCTGGCTTCTTTCCACTCATCAGGGCAAAATGATCAGGATTGGGCCGCATTTACATACAAATGAAGACTGTTGTGCTGTCAGGGAGATATGCACTGAGAGACAGATGGAGAAAGAGAGAGAGGTAGTAAGATTAATATACAGAATGCAGCAAGATGAAGACTTATGAAAATACATTCACTGAGAGATACAGTATTTTTTAAACCTATATTTAACCAGGTAGGCTAGTTGAGAAAAGGTTCTCATTTGCAACTGCGACCTGGCCAAGATAAAGCATAGCATTTCGACACATACAACACAGAGTTACACATGGAGTAAACAAATAACAATCAATAATACAGTAGAACAAAATAAAACAAAAAGTCTATATACAGTGAGTGCAAATGAGGTAAGATAAGGGAGTTAAGGCAATGAATAGCCATGGTGGCGAAGTAATTACAATATGGCAATTAAACACTGGAATGGTAGATGTGCAGAAGATGAATGTGCAAGTAGAGATACTGGTGTGCAAAGGAGCAAGATAAAAAATAAATACAGTATGGGGATGAGTAGGTAGATAGATGGGCTGTTTACAGATGGGCTATAAACAGACAGGTGCAGTGATCTGTGAGCTGCTCTGACAGCTGGTGCTTAAAGATAGTGAGGGGGATATGAGTCTCCAGCTTCAGAGATTTTTACAGTTCGTTCCAGTCATTGGCAGCAGAGAACTGGAAGGAGAGGCGACCAAAGGAGGAATTGGCTTAAGGGGTGACCAGTGAGATATACCTGCTGGTGCACGTGCTACGAGTGGGTGCTGCTATGGTGACCAGTGAGCTGAGATAAGGCAGGGCTTTACCTAGCAGAGACTTGTAGATAAATGTAGCCAGTGGGTTTGGCGATGAGTATGAAGCGAGGGCCAACCAACGACAGCGTACAGGTCGCAATGGTGGGTAGTGTATGGGGCTTTGGTGACAAAATGGATGGCAATGTGATAGACTGCATTCAATTTTTTGAGTAGAGTGTTGGAGGCTATTTTATAGATGACATCACCGAAGTCGAGGATTGGTAGGATGGTCAGTTTTACGAGGGTATGTTTGGCAGCATGAGTGAAGGATGATTTGTTGCGAAATAGGAAGCCGATTCTAGATTTAATAATGGATTGGCGATGTTTAATGTGAGTCTGGAAGGAGAGTTTACAGTCTAACCAGACACCTAGGTATTTGTAGTTGTCCACGTATTCTAAGTCAGAGCTGTCCAGAGTAGTGAAGCTGAAGCTGGCGAGCAGGTGCGGGCAGTGATCGATTGAATAGCATGCATTTAGTTTTACTTGCGTTTAAGAGCAGTTGGAGGCCACGGAAGGAGAGTTGTATGGCATTGAAGTTCGTCTGGAGGTTAGTTAACACAGTGTCCAAAGAAGGGCCAGAAGTATACAAAATGGTGTCGTCTGCATAGAGGTGGATAAGAGAATCACCAGCAGCAAGAGCAACATCATTGATGTATACAGAGAAGAGAGTCGGTCCGAGAATTGAACTCTGTGTACTTAATGCAGCTGGTGGCCACACCAGATACTGACTGTTACTTTTGATTTTGACCCCCCTTTGTTCAGGGACACATTATTCCATTTCTGTTAGTCACATGTCTGTGGAACTTGTTCAGTTTATGTCTCAGTTATTGAACCTTGTTCATACAAATATTTACACATGTTAAGTTTGCTGAAAATAAACGCAGTTGACAGTGAGAGGATTTTTCTATTTTAACATTCTATTGGTTGCAATAACTTTGCATAATAATTTCAATTGACAACCTGAAAGTTTTGAATCCGGCACTGTTTTGTGTATCGGTTCATAAATCATGTGCCATGGAATCAGTACATCAATAATCTATTCACAACTATTTTGCAATCTATACGGCACAGTTGTAATTGTTTTGCCCTTAAATGAAACTAGTATACTTTAATCTCCACCTTAGGGGAACCAACTCACTGAACCATAGATTATAGGTTCTACCCGATCAACACACTACAACCCAACCCCTACCTCACAACCCTCTAACTACCCTGGGGCACACGCTGCCCCCAACCTCTACTTCAGACCCTTCTAACTACCCTGGGTCACTGTGCAGCGTGCAGAGTGTACTGGGGTCAGTATAAAGACATACAGTATAGATGTGTCTGGGTAATTCCACCCTGACAGCGGTGTAATCAACTGCTTTTTAATAGCAGTGGGACTCTGTATATAACAGAAGGTACAAGAGAAGGTATAGTAAACATATGTAGGGTGAAACATCTAAGCCACACTTAAGGCTCTTGAGACTAGAACCTCTGGGCTTCGAGGGACCCCCCCTTCAACCTAATGATCAGTCATGCTGACTGCAACGTTTTCAGTGTAATTAATACATTTCACATATGCTATTGCAAAAATAATATGTTTGTTGTGTTTATGAAGGTCTTAAGTAACAATAGAATACAGTGGATTTTTCCCTCATCAATTTACACACAATACCCCATAATAATATAGCAAAAGCAGGTTTAGACCAGAGAATCTTGTCCTCTAGCTAACTCCAAGCAGGCTGTCATGTGCCTTTTACTGATGGGGTGGCTTCCGTCTGGCCACTCTACCATAAAGGCCTGATTGGTGGAGTGCTGCTGAGACTGTTGTCCTTCTGGAAATTTCTCCCATCTTCTAACCTGTTTTCACTTTGTCACGATGGGGTATTGTGTGTAGATTGGTGAGGATTTTTATGTATTTCATGAATTTTAGAATAAGTCTGTAACGTAACAAAATCTGGAAAAGTCAAGGGGTTTGAATATTTTCCCAATGCACTATATGAAAAATATATATATATTTAAAGTAACAAAATAGCATATTTTTTTATGTTACTTTGTAAAAAAATATATAAAAACACCAAAATTCAATTATTCAATACATTTTATGTGTGGGGTGCATTTGTTGTAACTATGAAACAGAAATCATATGTATTGGATGCGGTAACAGCCTCTTTTCATAACAACAAAATTCAAATACATGTTATCTGAGTCTACACAGAAAATATATTAATTTAGATATCCAGATAGTTGGAGAGAGATGGAAAGTAACAACTTTACACCGATGAAAAGAGGACATTCCATATACATTTGGAGAAAATAGAAAAGTGGAAATAGACTTGGAGGGTTGACGTAAATGGGAAAGAAATACAGAGTTAAAAAGGATTCTTTTTTATTGAGAGACTGACTGTGTCTTCCTGCCCCGGTAGAATCATACCGCCCACACAACATCTGATAATTACACTCCATTACAGGAGCAGGTAGAGAAAACGGAGGTGAGAAATGGAGAGAGAGGGAATAGCTGTGTGCTCAACCCGTGTGTGTGTGCATGTGTTTGTGGTCGTGCGTGTGTGTGTGTGTGTGTATATATCACCCACCCACAGGGAGACCGTATTGCTCCATGTGTCCCCAGGCAGATCAGGGTCCTGTCTGTCTTTGTGTGACATCACAGTCAGGCAATAAATACCGACCCCTGAGCTAGAATACATTTAACCTGATTTATACATTAACACACACACCCTAACCACAAGCATACACATACACATGCATACCCACACACACACAAACTGACTGACACTCCAACACTTAGACAAATATGCACCTCTCCAATACCACCTGGTGTCCTTATATCTGAGTTGGGTGTGTTAGGGCACTCTGAAGTGTACGCTACAGTGAACTGGTAGATGTTACTGTAGTTGTCTGTACATAAGTGTGAGGCAGTGTGCCCGTGGGCGCATGTATATTTACAGTTGAAGTCGGAGGTTTAGCCTTAGCCAAACACATTTAAACTCAGTTTTTCACAATTCCTGACATTTAATCCTAGTAAAAAATTCCCTGTCTCAGGTCAGCTAGGATCACCACTTTATTTTAAGGATGTGAAATGTCAGAATAATAGTAGAGGGATTGATTTATTTGAGCTTTTACATCTTTCATCACATTCCCAGTGGGTCAGAAGTTTACATACACTCAATTAGTATTTGGTAGCATTGCCTTTAAATTGTTTAACTTGGGTCAAATATTTTGCCTAATCTTCCACAAGCTTCCCAGAATAAGTTGGGTGAATTTTGGCCTATTCCTCTTGACAGAGCTAGTGTAACTGAGTGAGGTTTGTAGGCCTCCTTGCTCGCACACACTTTTTCAGTTCTGCCCACAAATTTTCGAGAGGACTGAGGTCAGGGCTTTGTGATGGCCACTCCAATACCTTGACTTGGTTGTCCTTAAGCTATTTTGCCACAACTTTGCAAGTATGATTGGGGTCATTGTCCATTTGGAAGACCCATTTGCAACCAAGCTTTAACTTCCTGACTGATGTCTTGAGATGTTTCTTCAATATATTCACATAATTTCCCTTCCTCATGAAGCTATCTATTTTGTGAAGTGCACCTGTCCCTCCTGCAGCAAAGCACTCCCACAACATGATGCTGCCACCCCCATGCTTCACGGTTGGGATGGTGTTCTTCGGCTTGCAAGCCTCAACTGTATGTAAAGTTGAAGTCGGGAGTTTACATACACTTCGGTTGGAATCATTAAAACTCATTTTTTAACCACTCCACAAATTTCTTGTTAAGGAACTATAGTTTTGGCAAGTCTGTCAGGACATCTACTTTGTACATGACACAAGTCATTTTTCCAACAATTTTTTACAGACACATTAGTTGTCTTATAATTCACTCACAATTCCAGTGGGTCAGAAGTTTACATACACTAAGTTGTCTGTGCCTTTAAACAGCTTGGAAAATTACAGAAAATTGTGTCATGGCTTTAGAAGCTTCTGTTAGGCTAATTGACATCATTTGAGTCAATTGGAGGTGTACCTGTGGATGTATTTCAAGGCCTACCTTCAAACTCAGTGCCTCTTTGCTTGACATCATGGGAAAATCAAAATAAATCTGTAGACCTCCACATGTCTGGTTCATCCTTGGGAGCAATTTCCAAACACCCGAAGGTACCACTTTAATCTGTACACACAATAGTACGCAAGTATAAAGGAGAAGGAGATGCAATCTTTCTCCTAGAGATGAACGTACTTTGGTGTGAAAAGTGCAAATCAATCCCAGAACAACAGCAAAGTACCTAGTGAAGATGCTTGAGGAAACAGGTACAAAAGTATCTTTGTCCACAGTAAAACAGGTCCTATATTGACATAACCTGAAAGGCCGCTCAGCAAGGAAGAAGCCACTGCTCCAAAACGCCAAAAAAATGCCAGACAACGTTTTTCAACTACACATGGGGACAAAGATCGTAGTTTTTGGAGAAATGTCCTCTGGTCTGATGAAACAAAAATAGAACTGTTAGGCATAATGACCAGCGTTATGTTTGGAAGAAAAAGGGGAGACTTGCATGCCAAAGAACACCATCCAAACCGTGAAGCATGGGGGTGGCAGCTTCATGTTGTGGGGGTGCTTTGCTGTAGGAGGGACTGGTGCACTTCACAAAATAGATGGCATCATGAGGCAGCAAAATCACGTGGATATATTGAAGCAACATCTCAAGACATCAGTTAGGAAGTTAAAGCTTGGTCGCAGATGGGTCTTCCAAATAGACAATGACCCAAAGCATACTTCCAAAGTTGTGGCAAAATGGCTTAAGGACAACCAAGAAAAGGTATTGGAATGGACATCACAAAGCACTGAACTCAACCTATAGAACATTTGTGGGCAGAACTTAAAGAGCGTGTGCGAGCAAGAATGGCCTACAAACCTGACTCAGTTACACCAGCTCTGTCAGGAGGAATGGGTCAAAATTCACCAAACCTTTTGTGGGAAGCTTGTGGAACCCAAAACATTTGACCCAAGTTAAGCAATGTAAAAGCATTGCTACCAAATTCTAATTGAGTGTATGTAAACTTCTGACCCACTGGGAATGTGATGAAAGAAATTAAAGCTGAAATAAATCATCCTCTACTATTATTCTGACATTTCACATTCTTAAAATAAAGTTGTGATCCTAACTGACCTAAGACCAGGATTTTTTAAAACCTGGAATTTTTTTAAACTCAGGAATTGTGAAAAACTGAGTTTAAGTGCATTTGGCTGAGGTGTATGTAAACTTCCAACTTCAACTGTGTGTGTGTGTGTGTGTGTGTGTGTGTGTGTGTGTGTGTGTGTGTGTGTGTGTGTGTGTGTGTGTGTGTGTGTGTGTGTGTGTGTGTGTGTGTGTGTGTGCGCGTGTGGGTGGTGTAGACAGACAGATGGGGTGTAGCTGAGAGACAGTGAGATGTAGGTCTGGGCTACAGTTTTCCTCTTCCTACAGGGACAACACATAGCTGTCCTGTGTTTGTGTGTCTGTGTGTGTGTGGGGGGAGGGAGGAGGAATATACACAGCCTTACAAGAATGGTGTATGAAGTTTAGAATAATTTTATTGTACATAAATGTTGAAATAATTACAGATTATTTTCTATTGCTCTTGTGTATAGATATTAATAATGAAAGGATGTAGAAAGAGAGGATGGGTAGAGCGAGGGGGAGCGTGGCAGTAGAAAGGGAGAGGGAGAGAGAGAGAGAGAGGGAGAGAGAGAGGGGGAGGGTGGCAGTAGAAAGTGAGAGGGAGAGAGAGAGAGAGAGAGAGAGAGAGAGAGGGAGGGTGGCAGTAGAAATGGAGAGGGAGAGGGAGAGAGAGAGAGAGAGAGAGCGAGAGAGGGAGAGAGGGAGGGTGGCAGTAGAAAGGGAGAGATAGAGAGAGAGCTGGAGAATGATGTAATTTATCCTTAATGGTTCGAAAGTAGTGAATTAATAACGCTTGAGCTGCTCCTCTTGATTAACATATTGATATGATATTTCGAGAGCTACAGGGAGAGAGACTGGAGGGAGGGAGGGAGGGAGGGAGGGAGGGAGGGAGAGGGAGGGAGAGAGAGAGAGAGAGAGAGAGAGAGAGAGAGAGGGAGCGAGGGAGGGGGAGAGAGATAGAGAGAGGAGGAGAGGCTTCCTTTAACAATGAGTAATCAGTCTAATATCAATACAAGGGAAAGCAGATGTATTATTTCTGTCAGGTTCAGCACCTTCTGCAGAGAGGCAAACTAATCTAATAAATCTAATGCTCTATACCACCAACTGAATGTTACTCTGTACCACCAACTGAATGTTACTCCGTACCACCAACTGAATGTTACTCTGTACCACCAACTGAATGTTCCTCTGTACCACCAACTGAATGTTACTCTGTACCACCAACTGAATGTTGCTCTGTACCACCAACTGAATGTTACTCTATACCACCAACTGAATGTTGCTCTGTACCACCAACTGAATGTTGCTCTATAACACCAACTGAATGTTACTCTATACCACCAACTGAATGTTACTCTGTACCACCAACGGAATGTTACTCTGCCCGGAGGACCCCTGAAGTACCCCCTCATGTGCATTTTACCAGCAGGCCATTGGTCTCATGATTCTTCTTTAGTACCCCCTGTGGATAGGCCCAGTACTCCCAGGTGTCCTAGTACCCCCTGTGGATAGGCCCAGTACTCCCAGGTGTCCTAGTACCCCCTGTGGATAGACCCAGTACTCCCAGGTGTCCTAGTACCCCCTGTGGATAGGCCTAGTACCCCCTTGTGTCCTAGTACCCCCAGGTGTCCTAGTATCCCCTGTGGATAGACCCAGTACTCCCAGGTGTCCTAGTACCCCCTGTGGATAGGCCTAGTACCCCCTTGTGTCCTAGTACCCCCAGGTGTCCTAGTACCCCCTGTGGATAGACCCAGTACCCCCAGGTGTCCTAGTACCCCCTGTGGATAGGCTCAGTGCCCCCAGGTGTCCTAGTACCCCCTGTGGATAGGCCTAGTACCCCCTTGTGTCCTAGTACCCCCAGGTGTCCTAGTACCCCCTGTGGATAGACCCAGTACCCCCAGGTGTCCTAGTATCCCCTGTGGATAGACCCTGTGGATAGACCCAGTACCCCCAGGTGTCCTAGTACCCCCTGTGGATAGACCCAGTACCCCCAGGTGTCCTAGTACCCCCTGTGGATAGACCCAGTACCCCCAGGTGTCCTAGTACCCCCTGTGGATAGACCCAGTACCCCCAGGTGTCCTAGTACCCCCTGTGGATAGACCCAGTACCCCCAGGTGTCCTAGTACCCCCAGGTGTCCTAGTACCCCCTGTGGATAGACCCAGTACCCCCAGGTGTCCTAGTACCCCCTGTGGATAGACCCAGTACCCCCAGGTGTCCTAGTACCCCCAGGTGTCCTAGTACCCCCTGTGGATAGACCCAGTACCCCCAGGTGTCCTAGTACCCCCTGTGGATAGGCCCAGTACCCTAAGGGAATCTAGTACCGGCTGGTTGGGAACCACTGCCCTAGTCTACTGGATTATCAAAAGGCCAATTCAATGCCCGGAATGTAACGACATTTTAATAATGATACTGACGATATCTGTCTGCTTCTGAAGCAATCCCATTGATCTCCAAGGTATCAGAAATGTCCTCTGTGGTTGCATAACATGATCGATTCCGCAGAGCTGTGTGTGTGTGTGTGTGTGTGTGTGTGTGTGTGTGTGTGTGTGTGTGTGTGTGTGTGTGTGTGTGTGTGTGTGTGTGTGTGTGTGTGTGTGTGCTCATCACAACATCACACACATGTCGACAGTAGGGAGCCTGTTCTAATAATTAAGGCTGCTAATTAGACAGAATCCCACATTTCATGTATAATGCTCTCTATCTACCTCTCTCTCTCCCTCTTTCTCTCTCTCTCTCTCTGTTTCTCTTTCTCTTTCTCTCTCTCTTTCTCTGTTTCTCTCTCTGTTTCTCTCTCTCTGTTTCTCTCTCTCTGTTTCTCTCTCTGTTTCTCTCTCTCTCTTTCTCTCTCTCTCTGTTTCTCTTTCTCTCTCTCTTTCTCTCTCTCTCTCTCTCACACACACACACACACACATGCCTACTGCTAATTAAGAGGAATAATTAGGCAGACACCCACACACACACACACACACACACTCATATAACACACACACACACACACACAAACTTCGGCTCTGGTAATTAGGGGCATTAATTACAAGTGTAGTTGTCCCTGTGAGTGTTCTGTATCACTCAGACAGGCACACATCAGGGGTACTTTTCTCTATCACTTTCCACACACACACACACACACACACACACACACACACACACACACACACACACACACACACACACACACACACACTTACACCCCCCCCCCCCACACACACACACACACACACAGTGCACCTCCCCCCCTGGCTGTGGGTTAACCTGCCTGTCACCATGGGAGCAGAAGACAAGAAATCACCAAATGTTTAGCTCAACAAAGATCCTCCCCCTCATTCCTGCTGGGTCAACACCCTACCCTTTATCCAGACATGAAACTGAAAGTTAACCTTGAAGGGCCTTAAGCACCTTTAAAAAACTCTAAGTAACATAATTTTAAAAGTCCCCATCAAAATCTGTAATTTTAAACTCGAGATATCTTTTTCATTGGATCTCCCTCACCAACTTCAAACATCTGCTATCTGAGCAGCTAACCGATCGCTGCAGCTGTACATAGTCTATCGGTAAATAGCCCACCCAATTTTACCTACCTCATCCCCATACTGTTTATATTTATTTACTTTTCTTGGGACTCATCTGCAGTGAAGGTGTTTGTCAGACCATGATACATCAAATCAAATCAAATCAAATTGTATTTGTCACATACACATGGTTAGCAGATGTTAATGCGAGTGTAGCGAAATGCTTGTGCTTCTAGTTCCGACAATGCAGTAATAACCAACAAGTAATCTAACTAACAATTCCAAAACTACTGTCTTATACACACAAGTGTAAGGGGATAAAGAATATGTACATAAAGATATATGAATGAGTGATGGTACAGAGCAGCATAGGCATGATACAATAGATGGTATCGAGTACAGTATATACATATGAGATGAGTATGTAAACAAAGTGGCATAGTTAAAGTGGCTAGTGATACATGTATTACATAAAGATACAGTAGATGATATAGAGTACAGTATATACGTATACATATGAGATGAATAATGTAGGGTATGTAAACATTATATTAGGTAGCATTGTTTAAAGTGGCTAGTGATATATTTTACATCATTTTACATAATTTCCCATCAATTCCCATTATCTTGACAATCCCATGTGTCTTGGGACTCATCTGAAGGTAACCAGTACATGTTTCAAATAATTAATGCAAGTTTGAAAGTAGTTTTGTCCCTGCCCAAAAAGTGGTTAAATAAGTGTAAAAAATATAGTATTAAATCAAATATTTCCTGAGCTACTTATATCTCCTAGAAATTGAACAAACACTGTGTTATTCAATGAGTTTCTATGGCCTTTAGTAGTAAAGGCCATATTCAATATTTTATCAAAACGTTTTCTTATAGATTTCATCCATGCTAGCAATGTTAGCCTCCAACTGCACTAAATATCTCCAGCTAAAGAGCTAGCTAGAGTTAACATTCAACATGATATCTACCCTGCCAAGATGCTAACACCATTAGCCTCATAACCTGCTAGCATAGTGTTATGACGCTAGCCTTAGTAACCACCGTTGACACCATTGTAGCAACTTCTTACAAATGAAAAAGTGATGACTTAACATCCCACATAGATGACATTGAGCTAATGGGGATCCAAATAGGGGACAGAGATTTAACTTTCTTCCCCTCTGGATGAGTCAACGAGTCACTGAGTGTATGAATGTTTTCCTTTCTGAAGGAGTCACTGAGTTTATGATTGTTTCCCCCTCTGGCTGAGTCACTGAGTTTATTATTGTTTCCCCCTCTGGCTGAGTCACTGTGTATGACTGTTTCCCCCTCTGGCTGAGTCACTGTGTATGACTGTTTCCCTCTCTGGCTGAGTCACTGTGTATGATTGTTTCCCTCTCTGGCTGAGTCACTGTGTATGATTGTTTCCCTCTCTGGCTGAGTCACTGTGTATGATTGTTTTCCTTCTGACTGAGTCCTTGACTGTTTGACTGTTGTCCTCTCTGACTGAGTCACTGTGTATATCTGTTTTCCCCTCTGGCTGAGTCACTGAGTGTATATCTGTTTTCCCCTCTGGCTGAGTCACTGTGTATGATTGTTTCCCCCTCTGGCTGAGTCACTGTGTATGATTGTTTCCCCCTCTGGCTGAGTCACTGTGTATGATTGTTTCCCCCTCTGGCTGAGTCACTGTGTATGATTGTTTCCCTCTCTGGCTGAGTCACTGTGTATGATTGTTGCCCTCTCTGGCTGAGTCACTGTGTATGATTGTTTCCCCCTCTGGCTGAGTCACTGTGTATGATTGTTGCCCTCTCTGGCTGAGTCACTGTGTATGATTGTTTCCCCCTCTGGCTGAGTCACTGTGTATGATTGTTTCCCTCTCTGGCTGAGTCACTGTGTATGATTGTTTCCCTCTCTGGCTGAGTCACTGTGTATGATTGTTTCCCTCTCTGGCTGAGTCACTGTGTATGATTGTTTCCCCCTCTGGCTGAGTCACTGTGTATGATTGTTTCCCCCTCTGGCTGAGTCACTGTGTATGATTGTTTCCCCCTCTGGCTGAGTCACTGTGTATGATTGTTTCCCCCTCTGGCTGAGTCACTGTGTATGATTGTTTCCCTCTCTGGCTGAGTCACTGTGTATGATTGTTGCCCTCTCTGGCTGAGTCACTGTGTATGATTGTTTCCCTCTCTGGCTGAGTCACTGTGTATGATTGTTTCCCCCTCTGGCTGAGTCACTGAGTTTATTATTGTTTCCCCCTCTGGCTGAGTCACTGTGTATGATTGTTGCCCTCTCTGGCTGAGTCACTGTGTATGATTGTTTCCCTCTCTGGCTGAGTCACTGTGTATGATTGTTTCCCCCTCTGGCTGAGTCACTGTGTATGATTGTTTCCCCCTCTGGCTGAGTCACTGTGTATGATTGTTTCCCCCTCTGGCTGAGTCACTGTGTATGATTGTTTCCCTCTCTGGCTGAGTCACTGTGTATGACTGTTTCCCTCTCTGGCTGAGTCACTGTGTATGACTGTTTCCCCCTCTGGCTGAGTCACTGTGTATGATTGTTTCCCCCTCTGGCTGAGTCACTGTGTATGATTGTTTCCCTCTCTGGCTGAGTCACTGTGTATGATTGTTTCCCCCTCTGGCTGAGTCACTGTGTATGATTGTTTCCCTCTCTGGCTGAGTCACTGTGTATGATTGTTTCCCCCTCTGGCTAAGTCACTGTGTATGATTGTTTCCCCTCTGGCTGAGTCACTGTGTATGATTGTTTCCCCCTCTGGCTGAGTCACTGTGTATGATT
Organism: Oncorhynchus masou masou; assembly: GCF_036934945.1. NCBI lineage: Eukaryota > Metazoa > Chordata > Actinopteri > Salmoniformes > Salmonidae > Oncorhynchus > Oncorhynchus masou. Next base: position 14,583,324 of record NC_088240.1, on the reverse strand, counting down.
GTTTCCCCCTCTGGCTGAGTCACTGTGTATATCTGTTTCCCCCTCTGGCTGAGTCACTGTGTATGATTGTTTCCCCCTCTGGCTGAGTCACTGTGTATGATTGTTTCTCCCTCTGGCTGAGTCACTTTGTATGATTGTTCCCCCTCTGGCTAAGTCACTGTGTATAATTGTTTCTCCCTCTGGCTGAGTCACTGTGTATGATTGTTTCCCCCTCTGGCTGAGTCACTGTGTATGATTGTTTCCCCCTCTGGCTGAGTCACTGTGTATGTCTGTTTCCCCCTCTGGCTGAGTCACTGTGTATGATTGTTTCCCCCTCTGGCTGAGTCACTGTGTATGATTGTTGCCCTCTCTGGCTGAGTCACTGTGTATGATTGTTTCCCCCTCTGGCTGAGTCACTGTGTATGATTGTTTCCCCCTCTGGCTGAGTCACTGTGTATGATTGTTTCCCCCTCTGGCTGAGTCACTGTGTATGATTGTTTCCCTCTCTGGCTGAGTCACTGTGTATGATTGTTTCCCTCTCTGGCTGAGTCACTGTGTATGATTGTTTCCCCCTCTGGCTGAGTCACTGTGTATGATTGTTTCCCCCTCTGGCTGAGTCACTGTGTATGATTGTTTCCCTCTCTGGCTGAGTCACTGTGTATGATTGTTTCCCTCTCTGGCTGAGTCACTGTGTATGATTGTTTCCCTCTCTGGCTGAGTCACTGTGTATGATTGTTTCCCTCTCTGGCTGAGTCACTGTGTATGATTGTTTCCCTCTCTGGCTGAGTCACTGTGTATGATTGTTTCCCCCTCTGGCTGAGTCACTGTGTATGATTGTTTCCCCCTCTGGCTGAGTCACTGTGTATGATTGTTTCCCTCTCTGGCTGAGTCACTGTGTATGATTGTTTCCCCCTCTGGCTGAGTCACTGTGTATGATTGTTTCCCTCTCTGGCTGAGTCACTGTGTATGATTGTTTCCCCCTCTGGCTAAGTCACTGTGTATGATTGTTTCTCCCTCTGGCTGAGTCACTGTGTATGATTGTTTCTCCCTCTGGCTGAGACACTGTGTATGACTGTTTCCCTCTCTGGCTGAGTCACTGTGTATGATTGTTTCCCCCTCTGGCTGAGTCACTGTGTATGATTGTTTCCCCCTCTGGCTGAGTCACTGTGTATGATTGTTTCCCCCTCTGGCTGAGTCACTGTGAATGATTGTTTCCCCCTCTGGCTGAGTCACTGTGTATGATTGTTTCCCCCTCTGGCTGAGTCACTGTGTATGATTGTTTCCCCCTCTGGCTGAGTCACTGTGTATATCTGTTTCCCCCTCTGGCTGAGTCACTGTGTATGATTGTTTCCCCCTCTGGCTGAGTCACTGTGTATGATTGTTTCCCCCTCTGGCTGAGTCACTGTGTATGATTGTTTCCCCCTCTGGCTAAGTCACTGTGTATGATTGTTTCCCCCTCTGGCTGAGTCACTGTGTATGATTGTTTCCCCCTCTGGCTGAGTCACTGTGTATGATTGTTGCCCTCTCTGGCTGAGTCACTGTGTATGATTGTTTCCCCTCTGGCTGAGTCACTGTGTATGATTGTTTCCCCCTCTGGCTGAGTCACTGTGTATGATTGTTTCCCCTCTGGCTGAGTCACTGTGTATGATTGTTTCCCCCTCTGGCTGAGTCACTGTGTATGATTGTTTCCCTCTCTGGCTGAGTCACTGTGTATGATTGTTTCCCTCTCTGGCTGAGTCACTGTGTATGATTGTTTCCCCCTCTGGCTGAGTCACTGTGTATGATTGTTTCCCTCTCTGGCTGAGTCACTGTGTATGATTGTTTCCCTCTCTGGCTGAGTCACTGTGTATGATTGTTTCCCTCTCTGGCTGAGTCACTGTGTATGATTGTTTCCTCTCTGGCTGAGTCACTGTGTATGATTGTTTCCCCCTCTGGCTGAGTCACTGTGTATGATTGTTTCCCCCTCTGGCTGAGTCACTGTGTATGATTGTTTCCCTCTCTGGCTGAGTCACTGTGTATGATTGTTTCCCCCTCTGGCTGAGTCACTGTGTATGATTGTTTCCCTCTCTGGCTGAGTCACTGTGTATGATTGTTTCCCCCTCTGGCTGAGTCACTGTGTATGATTGTTTCCCCCTCTGGCTGAGTCACTGTGTATGATTGTTTCCCTCTCTGGCTGAGTCACTGTGTATGATTGTTTCTCCCTCTGGCTGAGTCACTGTGTATGATTGTTTCTCCCTCTGGCTGAGACACTGTGTATGACTGTTTCCCTCTCTGGCTGAGTCACTGTGTATGATTGTTTCCCCCTCTGGCTGATTCACTGTGTATGATTGTTTCCCCCTCTGGCTGAGTCACTGTGTATGATTGTTTCCCCCTCTGGCTGAGTCACTGTGAATGATTGTTTCCCCCTCTGGCTGAGTCACTGTGTATGATTGTTTCCCCCTCTGGCTGAGTCACTGTGTATGATTGTTTCCCCCTCTGGCTGAGTCACTGTGTATATCTGTTTCCCCCTCTGGCTGAGTCACTGTGTATGATTGTTTCCCCCTCTGGCTGAGTCACTGTGTATGATTGTTTCCCCCTCTGGCTGAGTCACTGTGTATGATTGTTTCCCCCTCTGGCTGAGTCACTGTGTATGATTGTTTCCCCCTCTGGCTGAGTCACTGTGTATGATTGTTTCCCTCTCTGGCTGAGTCACTGTGTATGATTGTTTCCTTCTCTGGCTGAGTCACTGTGTATGATTGTTTCCCCCTCTGGCTGAGTCACTGTGTATGATTGTTTCCTTCTCTGGCTGAGTCACTGTGTATGATTGTTTCCTTCTCTGGCTGAGTCACTGTGTATGATTGTTTCCCTCTCTGGCTGAGTCACTGTGTATGATTGTTTCCTTCTCTGGCTGAGTCACTGTGTATGATTGTTTCCCCCTCTGGCTGAGTCACTGTGTATGATTGTTTCCTTCTCTGACTGAGTCACTGTGTATATCTGTTTTCCCCTCTGGCTGAGTCACTGAGTGTATATCTGTTTTCCCCTCTGGCTGAGTCATTGAGTGTATATCTGTTTTCCCCTCTGGCTGAGTCACTGAGTGTATATCTGTTTTCCCCTCTGGCTGAGTCATTGAGTGTATATCTGTTTTCCCCTCTGGCTGAGTCACTGAGTGTATGACTGTTTTCCCCTCTGACTTAGTCACTGTGTATAACTGTTTTCCTCTCTGGCTGAGTCACTGAGTGTATGACTGTTTTCCCCTCTGACTTAGTCACTGTGTATAACTGTTTTCCTCTCTGGCTGAGTCACTGAGTGTATGACAGCACACACACACAAACCTACGAAACACACAACGATTTAGCATCTACAGAGGTCACATTGGTGAAATGTGTACCCAGATTTAGAATTATCTTGCTCAGTGCACAATATGGGTAGTGTGTTTCTGACTTGTTTCCATGGTTACTGAGTAAGGAGGAGGGGACTAATGATGGCAGAGTATAAGAAACATGTTTAACACTGTTGATTCACCATACCCCCCCCAATAGTTGACGGTTGTACGGACTGCTCAATAGAATATAATCACATCCTAATTGTCTCTATCTCTCGACGTCTCTCTCTTTCCTTCCATAGTTGACGGCTGTACGGACTGGTCGGTGGACTACCTGAAGTACCGTGTGTTGAAGGGGGAGCCGGTGAGGCTGAAGTGTGCCCTGTTCTACGGCTACATCCGGGCCAACTACAGCCAGGCTCAGAGCGTGGGCCTCAGCCTCATGTGGTACCGCAGCTCTGGCCTGGGCCACGGAGACTTCGAGGAGCCCATCTCCTTCAACGGTGTGCGCATGAGCAAGGAGGAGGACGCCATCTGGTTCAGACCGGCCGACCTGCAGGACGTGGGCCTCTACTCCTGTGTCCTACGGTAAGACAGGAGGGACATAGTCTACTCTAGTCGACTCCTGTGTGCTACAGTAAGACAGGAGGGACATAGTCTACTCTAGTCGACTCCTGTGTGCTACGGTAAGACAGGAGGGACATAGTCTACTCTAGTCTACTCCTGTGTGCTACGGTAAGACAGGAGGGACATAGTCTACTCTAGTCTACTCCTGTGTGCTACGGTAAGACAGGAGGGACATAGTCTACTCTAGTCGACTCCTGTGTGCTACAGTAAGACAGGAGGGACATAGTCTACTCTAGTCTACTCCTGTGTGCTACCGTAAGACCTAAGAGACAGTAGGGATATTAGAAATAAAGTAAAACAATTGAGACAGTAGTGATACTATAGATACAGTAAGACATTAGAGACACTAGTGATACTATAGATACATTAAGACATTAGATACAGTAGTGATACTATAGATACAGTGAGACATTAGATACAGTAGTGATACTATAGATACAGTGAGACATTAGATACAGTAGTGATACTATAGATACAGTAATTCATTAGACAGTAGTGATACTATAGATACAGTAAGACATTAGAAACAGTAGTGATACTCTAGATACAGTAAGACATTAGATACAGTAGTGATACTATAGATACCGTAAGGCATCAGATACAGTAGTGATACTATAGATACAGTAAGACATCAGATACAGTAGTGATACTATAGATACAGTAAGACATTAGATACAGTAGTTATACTATAGATACAGTAATTCATTAGACAGTAGTGATACTATAGATACAGTAAGACATTAGAAACAGTAGTGATACTCTAGATACAGTAAGACATTAGATACAGTAGTGATACTATAGATACCGTAAGGCATAAGAGACAGTAGTGATACTATAGATACAGTAAGACATCAGATAGAGTAGTGATACTATAGATACAGTAAGTCATTAAATACAGTAGTGATACTATTGATACAGTAGGACATTAGATACAGTAGTAATACTATAGATACAGTAATTAATTAGAGACAGTAGTGATACTATAGATACAGTAAGACATTAGATACAGTAGTGATACTATAGATACAGTAAGACATCAGATACAGTAGGGATACTATAGATACAGTAAGTCATTAAATACAGTAGTCATACTATTGATACAGTAAGACATTAGATACAGTAGTGATACTATAGATACAGTAAGACATTAGAGACACTAGTGATACTATAGATACAGTAAGTCATTAGATACAGTTGTGATACTATAGATACAGTAAGACATTAGATACAGTAGTGATACTATAGATACAGTAAGACATTAGAGACTGTAGTGATACTATAGATACAGTGAGACATTAGATACAGTAGTGATACTATAGATACAGCAATTCATTAGAGACAGTAGTGATACTATAGATACAGTAAGACATTAGATACAGTAGTGATACTCTGGATACAGTAAGACATTAGATACAGTAGTGATACTATAGATACAGTAAGTCATTAAATACAGTAGTGATACTATTGATACAGTAGGACATTAGATACAGTAGTAATACTATAGATACAGTAATTAATTAGAGACAGTAGTGATACTATAGATACAGTAAGGCATAAGAGACAGTAGTGATACTATAGATACAGTAAGACATCAGATACAGTAGTGATACTATAGATACAGTAAGTCATTAAATACAGTAGTCATACTATTGAAACAGTAAGACAGTAGATACAGTAGTTATACTATAGATAAAGTAATTCATTAGACAGTAGTGATACTATAGATACAGTAAGACATTAGATACAGTAGTGATACTCTAGATACAGTAAGACATTAGATACAGTAGTGATACTATAGATAAAGTAAGACATTAGATACAGTAGTGATACTATAGATACAGTAATGCATAAGAGACAGTAGTGATACTATAGATACAGTAAGACATCGGATACAGTAGTGATACTATAGATACAGTAAGTCATTAGATACAGTAGTGATACTATAGATACAGTAAGACATTAGAGACACTTGTGATTCTATTGATACAGTAAGGCAGAAAATAGTAGAAACACTGGGTAAGAGAGGAAATTAATAATGATTTACTCTTGCATGCAACATGCTCCCTTCCAATCACTACATTCAATTGAAGATCTGTTTAATATTGATGGCTGAGTCTCTTTTTCACACTTTCTCACTTGCACTCCCTCACTCCCTCTCTCTCACTATCTCTTCCCCCCTCCATTCTCTGGTAGAGTCAGAATCTTAATGGTCGTGTTTTTGTCGTTCTGTCTGAGCATCTGAAGTGGATGTTTCTCATATGCCTGGAGGCGTCATTGTACTCTCTCCCTCCCTCTCTCCGTCACTCGGCTCTCATTTACTCCTCTCTCCGTCACTCTGCTCTCATTTCTCCTCTCTCCTTCACTCATGCTCTCATTTACTCCTCTCTCCATCACTCTCTACGTCACTCTGCTCTCATTTACTCCTCTCTCCTTCACTCTGCTCTCATTTACTTCTCTCTCTGTCACTCTGCTCTCATTTACTCCTCTCTCCGTCACTCTGCTCTCATTTACTCCTCTCTCCTTCACTCTGCTCTCATTTACTCCTCTCTCCGTCACTCTGCTCTCATTTACTCCTCTCTCCTTCACTCTGCTCTCATTTACTTCTCTCTCCGTCACTCTGCTCTCATTTACTCCTCTCTCCGTCACTCTGCTCTCATTTACTCCTCTCTCCCTCCCTCTCTCCGTCACTCTGCTCTCATTTACTCCTCTCTCCCTCCCTCCCTCCGTCACTCTGCTCTCATTTACTCCTCTCTCCTTCACTCTGCTCTCACTTACTCCTCTCTCTGTCACTCTGCTCTCATTTACTCCTCTCTCCGTCACTCTGCTCTCATTTACTCCTCTCTCCATCACTCTCTCCATCACTCTGCTCTCATTTACTCCTCTCTCCGTCACTCTGCTCTCATTTACTCCTCTCTCCTTCACTCTTTCCCTCTCTTAGACTAAAAACATAATTTCTCAGGCTAGAACACTGACACTGTTCTCTACAGAATACTGTTCTCTACAGTACACTGTTCTCTACAGAACACTGTTCTCTACAGAACACTGTTCTCTACAGTACACTGTTCTCTACAGTACACTGTTCTCTACAGTACACTGTTCTCTACAGTACACTGTTCTCTACAGTACACTGTTCTCTACAGTACACTGTTCTCTACAGTACACTGTTCTCTACAGTACACTGTTCTCTACAGAACACTGTTCTCTACAGAACACTGTTCTCTACAGTACACTGTTCTCTACAGTACTGTACGTGTAGGTGTATGACGCTGGACAAGCAGATAACCTGCATTATGAAATTCAAAGCATGTTCTCCAATGTTTTAAAGTGTTAAACAGCCTCAGGCTTGGTATGTTCAAATGTGTTGCATGGAACGATTCAAGGGTTATCCAGTACCCTAATCAGAGAAGCACTTTGGAGATTTGTAGCGAGCTGAAATCAAGGGTAAGCTTCGCAAATTTTATCATACATGACCCAAACACTTCATCCAAACAGCTGTGCTAGGAAAAGAGAAAGAGTGAGAGAGGGAGAGAGAGAAAGAGGGTGTGAGAAAATAGGGAAAGTGAGAGAGCGAGAGAGACATGTATAAAACATTAGGAACAGCTACTCTTTCCATGACAAAGACTGACCAGGTGAATCCAGGTGAAAGCCTATGTATGATCCCTTATGTCACTTGTGCTTCTGTTCCCAACCAAGGAGGGCCTACACCAGCACCTACATCTTCTGCACAGATTCTGTCAGACCTGGGACAGTAAATCTCAGTATGACAAAAATAATGGTGTTCCAAAAAAGGTCCAGGTGCCATGACCACAAATGCAAATCCCATCTAGATACCATTGCCCTAGAGCACACAAAAAACAATCAATCAATCAAATGTATTTATGATGCCCTTCTTACATCATCTGTCACAAAGTGCTGTATAGAAACCCAGCCTAAAACCCCAAACAGCCAGCAATGCAGGTGTAGAAGCACGGTGGCTAGGAAAAACTTCCTAGAAAGGCCAGAACCTAGGAAAAAACCTAGACAGGAACCAGGCAATGAGGGGTGGCCAGTCCTCTGGCTGTGCCGGGTGGAGAATATAACAATACGTACCTTGGTCTTAACATCAGCGCCACAGGTAACTTCCACAAAGCTGTAAACGATCTGAGACACAAGGCAAGAAGGGCCTTCTATTGTCAGGACCCGGTTACGAACCTGGGTCTCCGGAGTGAGAAACAGTCACTTAACCAACTGAGCCACGAATAGTCAGCAGAACCCAGAAGATGAGGCAGACACAGCAGTACTTAAGACGGTGTATTTAATAAAGTAAAAAGGAGAAGTCCTTCAATACAAAAATGGTAAATCCAAAAGGTGGTAGGAATAGCACAAAAAAAGCCTTAAGAGATACTCAAAAACAAAAACAGAATTCCACAAGAGCATCCACCGGAATCGACAAGAATACACAGAACACTAGGGCCGGGTGCTAACATACAAACACAGAGCACAGAACTGAGGGAAACTAAGGGTTTAAATACAATCAGGGGAAACGAGGCACAGGTGCAAATAATAATGGGGAACAAGGGAAAAAACATAAGGTCAAAAAGCACAATGGGGGCATCTAGTGACCAAAACCCGGAACAACCCTGGCCAAATCCTGACATTCTATACCATCAAAATGAACATAAAATTCAATACACCAAATTGAGACTGCATGCATAATTCTGCAAAAGTATGCTCTGTGTACAACTTAAAACACCAAATAATATGCATGCAGAGCAGAATTAGGCCGATACCCACTGATTATCACAATCCAAAAAAAGAGCCGTTAAATTCTACAACCACCTAAAAGGAAGCGATTCCCAAACTTTCCATAACAAAACCATCACCTACAGAGAGATGAACCTGGAAAAGTTCCCTAAGCAAGCTGGTCCTGGGGCTCTGTTCACAAAGACAAACAGACCCCACAGAGCCCCAGGACAGCAACACAATTAGACCCAACCAAATCATTAGAAAACAAAGAGATAATTACTTGACACATTGGAAATAATTAACACAAAAACTGAGCAAACTAGAATACCATTTGGCCCTAACCACAGAGTACACAGTGGCAGAATACCTGACCACTGTGACTGATCCAAACTTAAGGAAAGCTTTGACTTTGTACAGACTCAGTGAGCATTGCCATGATAGTTCTCAAGAGATGACAAGCTATGTGCACACTGCCCACAAAATGAGCTGGAAACTGAGCTGCACTTCCTTGCCTGCCAAATGTATGATCATATTAGAGACACAAATTTCCCTCAGATTACACAGACCCACAAAGAATTAAAAAATATATCCAATTTTGAAAACTCCCATATCTATTGGCTGAAATACCACAGTGTGCCATCACAGCATGAATATTTGTGACCTGTTGCCATAAGAAAAGGGCAACCAGAGAAGAACAAACACCATTGTAAACACATATGTTTCTTTATTTTCCCTTTTGTACTTTAACTATTTGCACATCATTTCAACACTGCACAGTGCATTCGGAAAGTATTCAGACCCCTTGACTTCTTTCACATTTTTGTTACATTACAGCCTTATTTTTTTCACTCATCAGTCCACACACAATACCCCACAATGACAAAGCAAAACCTTTCTTTTTACACCTTTGCAAATGTCTAAATAATTCAGACCATTTACTTAGTATGTTGTTGAAGCACCTTTGGCAGGGAGTCTTCTTGATTATGATGCTACAAGCTTGGTGTCACACCCTGACCTTAGAGAGCCTTTTTATGTCTCTATTTGGTTTGGTCAGGGTGTGATTTGGGGTGGGCATTCTATGTTTTGTAATCTATGATTTTTGTATTTCTATGTTTTGGCCGGGTATAGTTCTCAATCAGGGACAGCTGTCTATCGTTGTCTCTGATTGGGAACCCTACTTAGGTAGCCCATTTTCCCTCCTTTCTTTGTGGGAAGTTGTCTTTGTTTAGGGCACATACAGTGCCTTGCGAAAGTATTCGACCCCTTGAACTGTGCGACCTTTTGCCACATTTCAGGCTTCAAACATAAAGATATAAAACTGTGGGACACAATCATGAAGTGGAACGACATTTATTGGATATTTCAAACTTTTTTAACAAATCAAAAACTGACAAATTGGGCGTGCAAAATTATTCAGCCCCCTTAAGTTAATACTTTGTAGCGCCACCTTTTGCTGTGATTACAGCTGTAAGTCGCTTGGGGTATGTCTCTATCAGTTTTGCACATCGAGAGACTGACATTTTTTCCCATTCCTCCTTGCAAAACAGCTCGAGCTCAGTGAGGTTGGATGGAGAGCATTTGTGAACAGCAGTTTTCAGTTCTTTCCACAGATTCTCGATTGGATTCAGGTCTGGACTTTGACTTGGCCATTCTAACACCTGGATATGTTTATTTTTGAACCATTCCATTGTAGATTTTGCTTTATGTTTTGGATCATTGTCTTGTTGGAAGACAAATCTCCGTCCCAGTCTCAGGTCTTTTGCAGACTCCATCAGGTTTTCTTCCAGAATGGTCCTGTATTTGGCTCCATCCATCTTCCCATCAATTTTAACCATCTTCCCTGCTTGTGGCAAACTTTAAATGACACTTTTTATGAATATCTTTAAGAAATGGCTTTCTTCTTGCCACTCTTCCATAAAGGCCAGATTTGTGCAATATACGACTGATTGTTGTCCTATGGACAGAGTCTCCCACCTCAGCTGTAGATCTCTGCAGTTCATCCAGAGTGATCATGGGCCTCTTGGCTGCATCTCTGATCAGTCTTCTCCTTGTATGAGCTGAAAGTTTAGAGGGACGGCCAGGTCTTGGTAGATTTGCAGTGGTCTGATACTCTTTCCATTTCAATATTATCGCTTGCACAGTGCTCCTTGGGATGTTTAAAGCTTGGGAAATCTTTTTGTATCCAAATCCGGCTTTAAACTTCTTCACAACAGTATCTCGGACCTGCCTGGTGTGTTCCTTGTTCTTCATGATGCTCTCTGCGCTTTTAACGGACCTCTGAGACTATCACAGTGCAGGTGCATTTATACGGAGACTTGATTACACACAGGTGGATTGTATTTATCATTATTAGTCATTTAGGTCAACATTGGATCATTCAGAGATCCTCACTGAACTTCTGGAGAGAGTTTGCTGCACTGAAAGTAAAGGGGCTGAATAATTTTGCACGCCCAATTTTTCAGTTTTTGATTTGTTAAAAAAGTTTGAAATATCCAATAAATGTCGTTCCACTTCATGATTGTGTCCCACTTGTTGTTGATTCTTCACAAAAAAATACAGTTTTATATCTTTATGTTTGAAGCCTGAAATGTGGCAAAAGGTCGCAAAGTTCAAGGGGGCCGAATACCTTCGCAAGGCACTGTAGCTTTTAGCTTCACCATATGTTTTGAAGTGTGTATTGTTTTGTTCGGCGTCTTTAATCAAATAAAAAGGAAAATGTACGCTCACCATGCTGTGCCTTGGCCCTAATCCTTCAACAGCCGTGACAGAACTTCCAACCAACAACGGACCAAGCAGCGTGGTAAGAAGGAGCAGCGTGTAATGGACTCCTGGACATGAGAGGAAATCCTGGATGGGAAAGGACCCTGGAGGCAGGCTGGGGAGTATCGCCGTCCACGGGAGGAACTGGAAGCAGCCAAAGCTGAGAGGCGATGCTATGAGGGAACACGGCTGGCAAGGAAGCCCGAGAGGCAGCCCCACGGGGAGTGTGGCAGAGTCAGGTTGGAGACCTGAGCCAACTCCCCGTGCTTACCGTTTCGGGCGTCGTACTGGTCAGGCACCGTGTTATGCGGTGGAACACACGGTGTCTCCATTACGCGTTCTTTGCCCGGTGCCCTACATCCCAGCTCCCCCCATCCGCCATGCTATGGTGAGCATCCAGCCTCGACGGATTGTGCCAGCCTTGCTCTCCAGACCTCCAGTACATCTCTATGGCCCAGGATATCCTGCGCCGGCCCTGCGCACGGTGTCTCCAGTGCGTCCTGTGCCTGCTCCCCGCACGTGCTCAGCCTAAGCCACCATCCAGCCAGGACGGGTTGTGCAGGCTCTTAGCTCGAGGCCTCCAGTGCGCCTCCACCACCCAGTGTATCCGGTGCCTCGGCCAAGGACAATGCCTCCTGTATGTCCCTCCAGCCTGCTGAGTCCTGTGCCTGCGCCCAGAACTAAGCCTCCAGTGATGATCCGTGGCACGAAGCCTCTAGTGATGATCCATGGCACGAAGCCTCCAGTTATGATCCATGGCACGAAGCCTCCAATGATGATCCATGGCACGAAGCCTCCAGTGATGATCCATGGCACGAAGCCTCCAGTGATGGTCCATGGCACGAAGCCTCCAGCGACGGTCCAGAGCCAGTCCAGAGCCCCCAGCGACGCTCCCCAGTCCAGAGCCCCCAATGAGGGAGCCCAGTCCGATGCCCACAGCAACGAGGGTGCCCAGTCCGGGGCCCGCAGCAACGAGGGTGCCCAGTCGGGGGGGGCATCTTTTATCAAATAAAAAGGAAAATGTACGCTCACAACCTTGGTCCTAATCCTTCAACAGCCGTGACACTTGGCACACCTGTATTTGGTGAGTTTCTCCCATTCTTCTATGAAGATCCTCTCAAGCGCTGTCAGGTTGGATGGGGAGGGTCGCTGCACAGCTATTTTCAGGTCTCTCTAGAGATGTTCGATCTGGTTCAAGTCCGGGCTCTAGCTGGGCCACTCAAGGAGATTCAGAGACTTGTCCTGAAGCCACTCCTACGTTGTCTTGGCTGTGTGCTTAGGGTCGTTATCCTGTTGGAACGTGAACGTTTGCAAGATCCTGAGTGCTCTGGAGCAAGTTTTATCAAGGTTCTCTCTGTACTTTGCTCCATTCATCTTTGCCCCGATCCTGACTAGTCTCCCAGTCACTGCTGCTGAAAAACATCCCTTCATCATGATGTTGCCACAACCATGCTTCACCGTAGGGATGGTGCCAGGTTTCCTCCAGATGTGACACTTAGTATTCAGGCCAAAGAGTTCAATCTTGGTTTCATCAGACCAGGGAATCTTGTTTCTCATGGTCTGAGACTTTAGGTGCCTTTCGGCAAAATCCATGTGGGCTGTCGTGACTTTTACTGAGGAGTGACTTCCGCCGAGCCTTCTCCACCACAAAGGCCTGATTGGTGGAGTGCTGCATAGATGGTTGTCCTTCTGGAAGGTTCTCCAATCTCCACAGAGGAACTCTAGAGCTCTCAGGTTCTTGGTCAAGCTCCAACCATCAGGTTTTGCTCAGTGATTGACGATCATATTTATCAAGCTACAAGGCGAGACCCAGATACAGACACAGGAGGCAGATGGTTGGCGTCTTAGATATTTATTGATCCAAAAAGGAGTAGGCAAGAGAATGGTCGTGGACAGGCAAAAGGTCCAAACCAGTTCAGAGTCCAGGAGGTACAGAGTGGCATGCAGGCTTGAGGTCAAGGCAGGCAGAATGGTCAGGCGGTGGGTACAGAGTCCAGAAACAGGCAAGGATCAAAACCGGAAAGACATGCAAAAAAAGAATAGAACAGGCAGTAGCACGGGAAAAACACGCTGGTTGACTTGGACATACAAGACGAACTGGCACAGAGAGACAGGCAACACAGGGATAAATACACTGGGGAAAACAAGCAACACCTGGAGGGGTGGAGTCAATCACAAGGACAGGTGAAACAGATCAGGGTGTGACAATATTGTATAATAAAAGCCTGCTCAGAATTTCAATTATCACTTAAAGTTTGACTGTTAGCGTAGAAGATTATAATGGGAATAGAATCGTCTATCTGGAGCGTATATAGTCCTACTATATTATTTTGCATTGGAGTTATGCTGCTATATTGAGTTGGCTATATCTAAACATACATCAATCCTTCAGTGGAGAAAGTTATTCCCTGGAAGGAGATATGGATGTGCACAGGATAATTGAAGCGTTTAGTGTGTGTGTATGTGTGCGTGTGTGCGTGGGTGTGTTTGTGTGTTAGCCCCTTTGTCCTTAGCCATCTGAAACCTAACTTTTCCTATCAGTGTGTGTAGGTGACTACATAACATTCATTTTCTCTCTCTCTCCCTCCATCTCTCTCCTTCCCCTCTCTCCCTCCATCTCTCTCTCCCCCTCCATCTCTCTCCCTCCTCTCTAATTTTCCAACCCTATGATGCCATCTTTTTTGTGAAGTGCACCAGTCCCTCCTGCAGCAAAGCACCCCCACAACATGATGCTGCTACCCCAGTGCCTCACGGTTGGGATGGTGTTCTTCGGCTTGCAAGCCTCCCCTTTTTCCTCCCAACATAATGATGGTCATTATTGCTAAACAGTTCTATTTTTGTTTCATCAGACCAGAGGTCATTTCTCCAAAAAGTATGATCTGTGTCCCCATGTGCAGTTGCAAACCGTAGCTTTTTTATGGCGGTTTTGGAGCAGTGGCTTCTTCCTTGCTGAGCGGCCTTTCAGGTTATGTTGATATAAGACTCGTTTTACTGTGGATATAGATACTTTTGTACCTGTATCCTCCAGCATCTTCATAAGGTCTTTTGCTGTTGTTCTGGGATTGATTTGCACTTTTTGCACCAAAGTACGTTCATGTCAAAGGAGACAGAACGCGTCTCCTTCCTGAGCGGTATGACAGCTGCGTGGTCCCATGGTGTTTATACTTGTGTACTATTGTTTGTACAGATGAAAGTGGTACCTTCAGGTGTTTAGAAATTGCTCCCAATGATGAACCAGACTTGTGGAGGTCTTTTCTGAGGTCTTGGCTGATTTCTTTTGATTTTCACATGGAAGAAGCGGCTACTCCAAAACCGCCATAAAAAGCCAGACTACGGTTCACAATGACCATCGTTATGTTTGGAGGAAAAAGGGCGAGGCTTGCAAGCCAGAGAATACCATCCCAACCGTGAAGCACTGGGGTAGCAGCATCATGTTGTGGGGGTGCTTTACAGCAGGGGGGTCTGGTGCACTTCACAAAATAGATGGATATATTGAAGCAAAATCTCAAGACATCAGTCTGGAAGTTAAAGCTTAGGTGCAAATGGGTCTTCCAAATGGAGAATGACCCCAACCATACTTTCAAAGTTGTGGTAAAATGGCTTAAGGACAACCAAGTCAAGGTATTGTAGTGGCCATCACAAAGCCCTGACCTCAAACCTATAGAAAATTTGTGGGCAGAAATGAAAAAATGTGTGTGAGCAAGGAGGCATACAAACCCGACTCAGTTACACCAGCTTTGTCAGGAGGAATGGGCCAAAATTCACCCACAAGCTTACGGAAAGCTACCCGAAATGTTTGACCCAAGTTAAACAATATAAAGGCAATGCTACCAAATTCTAATAGAGTGTAAATGTATTTGGCTAAGCTATATGTAAACTTCCAACTTCAACTGTATATCTTTCTCTCTTGCTCTCTCTTGCTCTC
>NC_088240.1:14543007-14565507 GCF_036934945.1 Oncorhynchus masou masou | reverse complement strand
CACACACACACACACAACACTACATACCGTTCTCATGAAGCCACCAACATTTCCTCTGACCTGTACAAGCCATGGCATTTTTTGAATGAGAATGTCAGCAATTCATTATTTCTGGACAGATGTCCGCTGTGTGATGCTAACCTACAGTATGTTATAGTGATCAGGTATTTAACGTATAAGAAATATCTTGGTGTGTTTTGTAAACACAGATCTAAAATGCATCTTATTGTAATTTCTACCCAGCTTCGGTTGCACTCCTCCACTCAGATGAGAATTCACAAATGTACATTCTATCAGCAAACAGTGCTCTGACTGATGTGTAGCTACTTTTCTCCTGTAATTTCCTCTGTGAATCCTAATTTATCCTGTAATTTCCTCTGTGAATCCTAATTTATCCTGTAATTTTCTCTGTGAATCCTACTTTTTTCCTGTAATTTCCAGTGTGAATCCTACTTTTCTCCTGTACTTTTCTCTGTGAATCCTATTTTTCTTTGGTAAAATGCAGACAAAAAAGGGAAACATTAGCAAATGAAACTGGCTACATTCCTCCTGTGATATATATTAGAAATATGATGGCCATGCATCATAAAATATGACAGCCATGCATTGTTTTTGCAGAAAATACCTTGCTAGCCAAATGGCATTGCATTTCTGAAAATGAAGCTATTTTATGTGTTGCACTAATGTATTTTCTCTGAAGGAAAACTACAGTTGCATGTCCCTGATCACTATTAAATAAATAAAACACTGTTGACGTTCATTATAAAACGCAGGTGAAATGGTTTATAACATTGTTTGAATGGTCTGCATCTTGAAAATGTAGATTTTTTAAAACTCTAACGTGAATCCTGGTAATGCCACAGCTTTACAGATTCTGCTGTGAGGAGGCAGTCATTAAATCATTTATTTTGGTATTGTCCATATGTAGCTCATTTTTGATCACAGGTCCAGGAATGGCTGAAGAGTTGCAACATTTGCCTAGAACTAACATTACAGATAGCAATACTGGGTGATTTGAAAAGCCATAGTCAATCAATCAATAATATTATCATTATGTTAGCAAAAATGTTTATTTTTAATTTACAATCTGTAGAAGCTATGAGAATAGAAAGGTTACATTTGTTTGTGAAGCATCACAGCACAGTTGAAAAATATATGGCAAATAGAAATCCAAAATGGATGATGTTGAGAGATCGATGGGAGGGGTTGAATGGAGCTGAAGGGTTGGACTAATAACAAGATAAACAATGTAAAACCTACAGGGTTTGTATATATGTAATGTATATAATGTAATGTATATACTGTAATGTATATACTGTAAAATGTATATAGGTTCAGAAATGTTGTGAAATAGCACAGTTACAAATTGAAATCAAACTGGATGGACATCAGGAATAGAGGAAGGACTAAAAACAAACTAAATGTAACTATTGTAAAATAGACTGTCTGTAAAATGTGTATGAGATGTATAAACTGAAGGTAGAAGCCTAAGTGTTTATTAGTTTACTCCAATTGGGGGAAGGGCAGTAGGGTTTGGGGGAATAATAAAGGTATATTCTTTAAAAAGTATGAATGTGTATATAGGAATGTGTATGTATATATGTGTATATGTATGTCTATATAGGTATGTGTATGTATATATGTGTATATGTATGTCTATATAGGTATGTGTATGTATATATGTGTATATGTATGTCTATATAGGTATGTGTATGTATATATGTGTATATGTATGTCTATATAGGTATGTGTATGTATATATGTGTATATGTATGTCTATATAGGAATGTGTATGTATATATGTGTATATGTATGTCTATATAGGTATGTGTATGTATATATGTGTATATGTATGTCTATATAGGAATGTGTATGTATATATGTGTATATGTATGTCTGTATAGGTATGTGTATGTATATATGTGTATATGTATGTCTATATAGGTATGTGTATGTATATATGTGTATATGTATGTCTATATAGGTATGTGTATGTATATATGTGTATATGTATGTCTATATAGGTATGTGTATGTATATATGTGTATATGTATGTCTATATAGGTATGTGTATGTATATATGTGTATATGTATGTCTATATAGGTATGTGTATGTATATATGTGTATATGTATGTCTATATAGGTATGTGTATGTATATATGTGTATATGTATGCATGCGTGTATGGATATATATATATATTTACCCCAAAAATATATGGGGGATTGGAAATGATGCAGACAATAACATTGATGGAACCAATATTCTTTCTGCAATATTAAGCTGATCCACCCCTGTAAAAATAAAAATAGGACTCATTATGAAGGAAAGTAGACAAGGAAAGTAAGTCACATCACTGTATTGAGACCCAGCCTACAGTATGTCAATGCCACAGACCACAGTGAAGGAAAGGAGATGAAAGCAGGAAGCCATTTGAGTGTATTGAGACTCAGTCTACAGACTTCCTCCAGAGCTGTCAGAGTGCTATTACATCACTGGGATGACTAAGCAGGTTCCTTGCCTCCCTTGGTCTGTGTGTGTGTGGGTCTGTGTGTCTGTGTGTGTGTGTGCGTGTGTGTGTGTGTGTGTGTGTGTGTGTGTGTGTGTGTGTGTGTGTGTGTGTGTGTGTGTGTGTGTGTGTATATGTGTGTGTGTGTGTGTGTGCGTGCGTGCGTGCGTGCGTGTGTGTGTGTGTGTGTGCGTGCGTGCGTGTGTGTGTGCGTGCGTGTGTGTGTGTGTGTGTGTTTGCGTGTGTCTGTTGTGTCATTAGTATTTCCAGGGCAGGCAGTGCGGCACTTCCATTAATTCAATAGTGGTTGTGAGTCTTTGGTTCAGTAAACTACTGAACACGTCGCTAGCCTTAACCATGACAATATACAGTACCAGTCAAAAGTTTGGGCACACCTACTCATTCCAGGGTTTTTCTTTATTTTTACTATTTTCTACATTGTAGAATAATAGTGAAAACATCAAAACTATGAAATAACACATATTTAATCATGTAGTAACGAAAACAGTGTTGAACAAATCTAAATATATTTTATAATTGAGATTCTTCAAAGTAGCCCCCTTTGGCTTGATGACAGCTTTGCACACTCTTGGAATTCACTCAACCATCTTCATGAGGTAGTCACCTGGAATGCATTTCAATAAACAGGTGCATTTCAATTAACAGGTGTGCCTTTTTAAAATATAATATGTGGAATTTCTTTCCTTCTTAATGCGTTTGAGCCGATCAGTTGTGTTGTGACAAGGTAGGGGTGGTATACAGAAGAGAGCCTTATTTGGTAAAAGACCAAGTCCATATTATGGCAAGAACAGCTCAAATAAGCAAAGAGAAACGACAGTCCATCATTGCTTTAAGACATGAAGGTCCGTCAATCGGGAACATTGCAAGAACTCTTCAAGTGCAGTTGCAAGAACTCTTCAAGCGCTATGATGAAACTGGCTCTAATGAGGACTGAGTTACCTCTGCTGCTGAGGATAAGTTCATTAGAGTTAACAGCATCTCAGATTGCTGCCCAAATAAATGCTTCACAGAGTTCAAGTAGCAGACACATCTCAACATCAACTGTTTAGAGGAGACTGTGTTAATCAGGCCTTCATGGTTAAATTGCTGCAAAGAACCCAATACTATAGGTCACCAATAAGAAGAAGAGACTTGCTTGGGCCAAGAAACACGAGCAATGGACATTAGACTGGTGGACATCTGTCCTTTGGTCTTATGAGTTTAAAGTTGGTGACACTGTCAGTGATTTATTTAGAATTCATTCACTAAACCAGCATGGCTACCAAATCATTCTGCAGTGATACGCCATCCCATCTGGTTTGTGCTTAGTGAAACTATAATTTGTTTTTCAACAGGACAATGACCCAACACACTTACAGGCTCTGTAAGGGCTATTTATTGCAGGGGAAATGGTGTTGCAGTAGTCTAGTGGGCTAAATGCCTTTTATGCTCACTTCGAAGCAAGCAATGCTGAGGCATGCATGAGAGCACCAGCTGTTCCGGACGACTGTGTGATCACGCTCTCCATAGCCGATGTGAGCAAGACCTTTCGACAGGTCAACATCCACAAGGCACGGGGCCAGACGGATTACCAAGACATGTACTCAGAGCATTTGCGGACCAACTGACAAGTGTCTTCACTGACATTTTCAACTTCTCCCTGAGTCTAATACCTACGTGTTTCAAGCAGACCAAGAACACTAAGGTAACATTCCTAAATGAATACCGCACCGTAGTGCTCATTTCGGTAGCTATGAAGTTCAATGAAAGACTGGTCATGGCTCACATCAACACCATCATCCCGAAAACCCTAGACCCACTCCAATTTGCATATTTGCCCCTCCAGATCCACAAATGACACAATCTCAATCGCACTCCACACTGCCACTTCCCACCTGGACAAAAGGAACACCTATGTGAGAATGCTATTCATTGACTACAGCTCAGCGTTCAACACCATAGTGCCCACAAAGCTCATCGCTAAGCTAAGGACCCTGGGACTAAACACCTCCGTCTGCAACTGAATCTTGGACTTCCTGGTGGGCCATCCTCAGGTGGTAAGGGTAGGCAACAACATATCTGCCACGCTGATCCTCAACACAGGGGCCCCTCAGGGGTGCATGCTTAGTCCCCTCCTGTACTCCCTGTTCACCCACGACTGTGTGGCCAAGCATGACTCCAACAACATCATTAAGTTTGCTGACGACACAACAGTGGTAGGCCTGATCACAGACAACGATGAGACAGCCTATATGGAGGAGGTCAGAGACCTGGCAGTGTGGGGCCAGGCACAGGGACCTCTCCCTTAACATGAGCAAGACTTAGGTGCTGATCGTGGACTTCAGGAAAAGGAGTGCCGAACAGGCCCTCATTAACATCAACAGGGCTGTAGTGGAGCGGGTCGAGAGTTTCAAGTTCCTTTGTGTCCACATCACCATCAAACTACTGTATCATGGTCCAAACACCAAGACAGTCATGAAGACAACTCATTTTCCCCTCAGGAGACTGAAAGTATTTGGCATGGGTCCACAGATCCTCAAAAAGTTATACAGCTGTACCACCAACAGCATCCTGTTACATCACCACCTGGTATGGCAACTGCTCGGCATCCGACTGTAAGGCGTTACAGAGGGTAGTGCGAAAGGCCCAGTACATCAATGGGGCCAAGCTTCCTGCCGTCCAGGACCTATATAATAGGAGGTGTCAGAGGAAAGCCCAAAAAATTGTCAAAGACCCCAGTCACCCAAGTCATAGCCTGTTCTCTCTGCTACCGCACGGCATTCGGTACCGGAGTCCAAAATACTCCTCAACAGCTTCTACCACCAAGCCATGAGACTGCTGAACAATTAATAAAATGACCACCTGGACTATTTACATTGATGTATACCCCCTCTCCCGTTGATTTTACTCTGCTGCTACTCGCTGTTTATTATCACTTTACCCCCATGTACAAATGACCTCGACTAACCTGTAACCCCCCCAGACTCTGTACCAGCACGCCTGTATATAGCCTCGGTATTTATATTTAATTGTGTTACTTTTTATTTTACTTTAGTTTATTTAGTAAACTCTGTTTCTTGCATTGTTGGTTAAGGGCTGGTAAGTAAAGCATTGAACCGTTAAGTCTACACCTGTTGTGTTCGGCGGATGTGACAAATCAAAACAGGATTTGATGTGTGGTGTGGGGAAATGACAAGTGAACCTGGGAAGCTTTGCATTCACATTATCCTAAAGAAAGAAGAACTGAAACCAGCCGAAAGCAGACCACCTCTCTCGGTCTCTGTTCGGTTGCTTCGGGGCTCTGTTGAGGGGTCTGAGTTCCTTTTGAGTTCACACTGCACAAGAAATGTAGTGAACCGCACTGAGTTCACACAAATTGGCTGAAAAGGACCAAGTGTGATAACTGTACTGTTCTGTGAATCCTGTCAGTGACCTGTTCGTTGTTTCTGTGTTTCAGGAATTCAAGCTACTGTATGAAAGTATCCATGTCTCTTTATGTGGCTGAGAACGACACAGACCTGTGCTACAACTCTGTGATGAGACACATGGAGAAGGCAGAACTCAGCAAGAGCAAAGACATCACCTGTCCTGACATAGAGGACTACACAGAACCTGGGAAAGACCCCATATCACCTGGTTCAAGGTGAGAGACCTGGCTAAGTGTGTGTGTGCTTAAGTTTGTCCTATTCCACACATGTAATGTGTATTAATATGCATGTGTGATTTGGAAATGTGTTTGTTACATATCTCAACTCTCCCTGAGACAACCTCAATGGAGAGTGTCTCTCTTAGGATTAAGTGCCTTGCTCAAGCTCAGAGCCACACATTTATCAACTTGTCATCTTGCAGATTCGTACAACCTTCCAGTTACTGGCCAAACACTCTAACCGCTAGGCTACCTGTCCCCTAGTGTGTGCATGTGTGCATGTGTGCGTGTGTGCGTATGTGCGTGTGTGCGTATGTGTGTGTGTGTGCGTATGTGTGTGTGCGTATGTGTGTGTGTGTGCGGGCGTGCGTGTGTGTGTGTGGCGTATTGCTTTGTTTTCAGATTCCTTCCACAGCTGTTTGTACAATATTTAATAGGCCTGCCTGTAGGAAGCTTGCCTGAGTCAGGTTATGCCTGGGTCATATGGTCATAATGGGAGAATTACACCAGTCTGCAGGGCACCAGTACCAGGCCAGCCTGCAGGGCACCAGTACCAGGCCAGCCTGCAGGACACCAGTACCAGGCCAGCCTGCAGGGCACCAGTACCAGGCCAGCCTGCAGGGCACCAGTACCAGGCCAGCCTGCAGGGCACCAGTACCAGGCCAGCCTGCAGGGCACCAGTACCAGGCCAGCCTGCAGGGCACCAGTACCAGGCCAGCCTGCAGGGCACCAGTACCAGGCCAGCCTGCAGGGCACCAGTACCAGGCCAGCCTGCAGGGCACCAGTACCAGGCCAGCCTGCAGGGCACCAGTACCAGTGTAGAGGTCATTAAGGAGAAACACTCAGTACATGAATACAGAGAGAGGAACAGACAGGGGAACAGAGATAGGAATAGAGATGAACAGACAGGGGAACAGATAGGGGAACAGACAGGGGAACAGACAGATGAACAGAGAGAGGAACAGACAGAGGAACAGAGAGAGGAACAGAGAGGAACAGACAGGGGAACAGAGAAAGGAACAGAGAGAGGGACAGACAGGGGAACAGAGAGAGGAACAGAGAGGGGAACAGACAGGGGTACAGAGAGAGGAACAGAGAGGGGAACAGACAGGGGTACAGAGAGAGGAACAGACAGGGGAACAGAGATAGAAATAGAGATGAACAGACAGGGGAACAGACAGGGGAACAGAGAGATGAACAGACAGGGGAACAGAGAGAGGAACAGAGAAAGGCACAGAGAGAGGAATAGAGAGAGAAACAGAGAGAGGGACAGACAGGGGAACAGAGAGAGGAACAGAGAGGAACAGAGAGAGGGACAGAGAGAGGAACAGATGGGAACAGAGAGGGGAACAGACATGGGAACAGGGAGAGGACAGAGAGAGGGACAGAGAGAGGGACAGAGAGAGGACAGACAGGGGAACAGAGAGAAGAACAGACAGGGGAATAGAGAGAGGAACAGAGCGAGGAACAGAGAGAGGAACAGAGTGTCAGGACCCGGTTACGAACCTGGGTCTCCGGAGTGAGAACTTAACCAACTGAGCCACGAATAGTCAGCAGAACCCAGAAGATGAGGCAGACACAGCAGTACTTAAGACGGTGTATTTAATAAAGTAAAAAGGAGAAGTCCTTCAATACAAAAAAATGGCAAATCCAAAAGGTGGTAGGAATAGCACAAAAAGCCTCAAGAGATACTCAAAAATAAAAACAGAATTCCACAAGAGCATCCACCGGAATCGACAAGAATACACAGGACACTAGGGCTGGGTGCTAACATACAAACACAGAGCACAGAACTGAGGGAAACAAAGGGTTTAAATACAATCAGGGGAAACGAGGCACAGGTGCAAATAATAATGGGGAACAAGGGAAAAAACATAAGGTCAAAAAGCACAATGGGGGCATCTAGTGACCAAAACCCGGAACAACCCTGGCCAAATCCTGACACAGAGAGAGGAACAGAGAGAGGAACAGACAGGGGAATAGAGAGAGGAACAGAGAGAGGAACAGACAGGAACAGAGAGAGGAACAGAGAGAGGCACAGGCTGGGAAATAGAGCGAGGAACAGAGAGAGGAACAGAGAGAAGAACAGAGAGAGTAACAGAGAGAGGCACAGAGAGAGGAACAGAGAGAAGAACAGACGGGCATAGAGAGAGGAACAGAGAGAGGAACAGACAGGAACAGACGGGAACAGAGAGAGGAACAGACAGGGGAATAGAGAGAGGAACAGAGAGAGGGACAGAGAGAAGAACAGAGAGAGGAACAGACAGGGGAATAGAGAGAGGAACAGAGAGAGGGACAGAGAGAAGAACAGAGAGAGGAACAGATGGGAACAGAGAGAAGAACAGAGAGAGGAACAGACAGGGGAACAGACAGGGAAACGGAGAGAGGAACATACAGGGGAAGAGAGAGAGGAACAGACAGGGGAACAGACAGGGGAACAGGGACAGGAACAGAGAGAGGACAGAGAGAGGAACAGAGAGGGAACAGAGAGAGGAACAGACAGGGGGACAGAGAGAGGAACAAAGAGGGGGACAGACAGAGAAACAGACAGGGGAACAGAGAGAGGTACAGAGAGAGGAACAGACAGGGGATTAGAGAGAGGAACAGACAGGGGATTAGAGAGAGGAACAGACAGGGGAACAGACAGACAGAGAAACAGAGAGAGGTACAGAGAGAGGAACAGACAGGGGATTAGAGAGAGGAACAGACAGGGGAACAGACAGGGGAACAGACAGGGGAACAGACAGACAGAGAAACAGAGAGAGGTACAGAGAGAGGAACAGACAGGGGATTAGAGAGAGGAACAGACAGGGGATTAGAGAGAGGAACAGACAGGGGATTAGAGAGAGGAACAGACAGGGGATTAGAGAGAGGAACAGACAGGGGAACAGACAGGGGAACAGACAGGGGAACAGAGAGGGGAACAGACAGGGGGACAGAGAGATGAACAGAGAGAGGAACAGAGAGAGGAACAGAGAGAGCAACAGACAGGGGATTAGAGAGAGGTACAGAGAGAGGAACAGACAGGGGATTAGAGAGAGGAACAGACAGGGGAACAGACAGACAGAGAAACAGACGAGGGAACAGAGAGAGACCAGAGAGAGGAACAGACAGGGGAACAGACAGACAGAGAAACAGACGAGGGAACAGAGAGAGACCAGAGAGAGGAACAGACAGGGGAATAGAGAGAGGAACAGACAGGGTGACAGAGAGAAGAACAGACAGAGGAACAAACAGGGGAACATACAATGTAACAGACAGGGGGACAGAGAGAGGAACAGACAGGGGAACAGACAGGGGAACAGACAGGGGAACAGAGAGGGGAACAGACAGGGGGACAGAGAGATGAACAGAGAGAGGAACAGAGAGAGGAACAGAGAGAGCAACAGAAAGGAGAACAGAGGGCTTTCAGTAACATGGGATTAATTTTTCACACACACTGATGAGGAGTGAACTCGTGGTATTCATCTTTGCCCTACGGAAAAGTAGGAGAGCGGAATGGAGTGTTTGCGTGTGCCCTTTAAATGCTATTAGCCTGAAATATCTATTATCTGTCTCTTGAGTTACCTTTACTCACCTGCGTTCTCCCCTGTTGAGGTAAGGCAAGGCCTGCCGATCACAGAACTCATCCCAGAGAACGGCCCAGGCCAAACTAATCAAAGGCATATCAGCGGTAGATTAGCCATTTGGGCTCGACCTCCAGGTTTACCCAGAATTCAATGAGGGCTTGGTTAATGACTTGGAGCACTGGAAGTTATTTGGACTGCTACGCAGCCCAGCTGATTGGATCCCAGGTTGCCGTGAGCAACGGTGGAATATAATCTATTGAGCCAGGGTTATCCCTGCCAGAGATGGAGGAGAGTACCTGGATAGAGCCATACAGTCTTCCTACACCCCCCCCCCACACACACACACACACACACACACACAAAGAGACAGAGGCACGCACACACACACACAGAGAAAAACACACACTCACGTTATTTTGCCAGTGGATACTTTTTAAATGACATTGTGTGTCCGAACCGTTCAGAGAATCCTGAATCTGGATTATTCAGTGTAATAAACATCCAATAAGTAAAATTCCTCAGGTTACTAAATCATCTTTCCATATTGCTTCTCTCTCTCTGGCAGTGATACACTATGATTCCACTGCTCCCTTCCCAGTCTTCACTACTGTCTGAATAAAATACGGCCTCTGCTTTGTCTCCTGTTCCCTGATGGCCTTTACTGTCATAGACGCCACTATGCAAAGAAACGTTGACAAAGGCATCATGTATAGGCCATCTCAACAGAATCTCCTCTGTTGTTGTTGGTGTTCATGAGATCACAATCCAACTCTGTTTTCTATGGTATGATGATTGCATGTGTATTTTGGTGTCAATTGCACTTGAACTCCATGTTGTATTGTGTGTGTGTGTGTGTGTGTGTGTGTGTGTGTGTGTGTGTGTGTGTGTGTGTGTGTGTGTGTGTGTGTGTGTGTGTGTGTGTGTGTGTGTGTGTGTGTGTGTGTGTGTGTGTGTGTGTGTGTGTGTGTGTGTGACACCCAGGAGTGTCGTCCAAAGCAGTGGCGGGCCTCCATCCTCCAGAGGAGAGATACATTGTCCATCAGGGAGGTCAAGGAAGACGACATCGGCAACTACACCTGTGAGGTCACCTTCGGTGGCTTTATGGTGCGCAGGACCACCGAGCTCACTGTCACAGGTAAGATGGAGTGAGGGATGCAGGTGTGTACTTGTTTAGGATATTACTTCTTTGTTCTGCAACGCAGTTCTTCTTTTTCACTTTTCTCCATTCTACTTTTTTGCGATAGTGTTGTATGTTGGTTGTAGGAGATTCTCTCTCTCTCTCACATATACACCAACAACATCTTATATCTTCTCTTCGAATTTCAACATATTATGACTCATTAATTACACTTGGTTACAGGGTTAATTATGCTTGGTTACAGGGTTAATTACGCTTGGTTACAGGGTTAATTATGCTTGGTTACAGGGTTAATTACGCTTGGTTACAGGGTTAATTACGCTTGGTTACAGGGTTAATTATGCTTCATTAAAGGGTTAATCACGCTTGGTTACAAGGGTTAATTATGCTTGGTCACAGGGTTAATTATGCTTGGTTACAGGGTTAATTATGCTTGGTCACAGGGTTAATTATGCTTGGTCACAGGGTTAATTATGCTTGGTCACAGGGTTAATTATGCTTGGTTACAGGGTTAATTATGCTTGGTTACAGGGTTAATTATGCTTGGTTACAGGGTTAATTATGCTTGGTTACAGGGTTAATTATGCTTGGTCACAGGGTTAATTATGCTTGGTCTCAGGGTTAATTATGCTTGGTTACAGGGTTAATTTTGCTTGGTTACAGGGTTAATTATGCTTGGTTACATAGTTAATTATGCTTGATTACAGGGTTAATTATGCTTGGTTACAGGGTTAATTATGCTTGGTTACAGGGTTAATTATGCTTGGTTACAGGGTTAATTATGCTTGGTTATAGGGTTAATTATGCTTGGTTACAGGGTTAAAACAGAAACAACTCAACGGTTAACACACACACACACACACATCTCTCTACAGCGCTGTGGCCTCCTGCTGGTGTGTTAATTGCTGTTGGAGCGTTGGCCCATAATGCATTTCTTGGTCCAGATCAGCACATTAGCAAGCTGACCACTGAGGCCCCTTGTACACAGACAGTTAAAGAGCCAGGACCAAGGTCAAGGACCAACGCACACACAGGCACGCCTACGTGAATACACACACCCTTGTATACACACACACTTGCATACACACATACTGTACACACACACACATATGCAAGCACAAACACTTGCACGCATGTACGCACACACACACGCAAACATGCACTTACAAGTCCACTGCACATGTACATTCTCCACAATGAGACACACAAACACACAGCCGTGCTCAGTCAGCCTTAGCTGCAGGGTGAGTTCCAGGGTTGAGGGCACGCTCTACTCGGAGCAGCCCAGGTGTGAGCTCCGCTGGCTGGGCATGAGTCAGTGGAGCATGGGTCTCTGCTGGTTCAACTGTGCTGATTAGGGTGGAAGGAAAGGTTCAACTCTGTTTTTATTTCTCTCTTTCTCTCTTTCTTTCTTTCCCCTTTTTACTCTCTATCGGTCCTCTCTCTCTCTCTACAGCTGATAGGTCGTGACTGGCTTGGTTTGTTCTGTGAAAACCAGGAATCAGAAGAGTCCCTAGCAGCTAAAGGAGTCTGTGTAGAACATACTGTTGCTACTGTTTACTAACAGTTTCCCTAGGCCTGGTTGAAGGCCTGTGTATTCCAGTGTAGATCTCTGTCTCCATATCTCTGTATATCCTGATATTGATGGCTGGTCATGAGGCTTGGGCGGTATACCGTATAAACCGCATTCTGGGGTATTTGGAAATAGCCAGGGGATGGTTTTTCAATGCTGTTTAAACTATTTATTTGTTTTTTCAATACATTTCAATATTCATATCTACTTTTTAAGTAAATGCCTGTAGTCAACTTGTGCAGTATATTAGGAGATTACATTCTTCATTTCACCTGTCACATCATTTTTCATAATGAAGCGTACTGGTAGTCTCCAGTCACATGGTGTTTGTTTACAAGCACACAACAACGAGAGACCGGAGCCTTGCTAGTCACTCACTGTTGAGCAGCACTCGGCATGTGATCTAGTTACAGTATAGAGTTCACAACTAAATGTTTGCCTGCTAGATATCTCATAACTATCAAGTTAACTGTCTAAAATGCTCTGCAGTTGAGCATTTGGTTTGGTCATTTATTAGCTAGTTAGCTGTCTACCTAAGTGGTTAGTTTCTTCCAAAATCAATCTTCACTTGGTAACATCAGAGTATCCCCTCCTGGATCAAGAGCCTTGCTGTCTAATATTTGTTTTGTCCGTACAGCAAACTGTCAGTAGTATTTTTTAGTTACTTGTGTAACTTTATGAGTTGGGATGTCTGTCCTGCAAATAGTTTAGGTCAGAGACTGTATAAAATGTTCACAATGCGTTTGTTAGCATTTAGTTAGCATTCTCTATGGCATTCTACATATATTTGTTAGCATTGCTAACCTTTTTTGAAAATAGCACCCTTCTGTTCAGAGGTTGTATTACTCAATATCCCGGGATCGCACAAGGTCAGTAGGAAGGTATAACAAGCTGGATACCTCCCAAGCCTAGCTGGATACCTCCCAAGCCAAGCC
This sequence comes from Oncorhynchus masou masou, assembly GCF_036934945.1. Classification (NCBI taxonomy): domain Eukaryota; kingdom Metazoa; phylum Chordata; class Actinopteri; order Salmoniformes; family Salmonidae; genus Oncorhynchus; species Oncorhynchus masou. The sequence continues at coordinate 14,552,137 of NC_088240.1, read as the reverse complement.
GGACACCTACAAGCCTAGCTGGACACCTCCCAAGCCTAGCTGGACACCTCCCAAGCCTAGCTGGATACCTCCCAAGCCAAGCCGGACACCTACAAGCCTAGCTGGACACCTACAAGCCTAGCTGGACACCTCCCAAGCCAAGCCGGACACTAGCTGGACACCTCCCAAGCCTAGCTGGATACCTCCCAAGCCTAGCTGGATACCTCCCAAGCCAAGCCGGACACCTACAAGCCTAGCTGGATACCTCCCAAGCCTAGCTGGACACCTCCCAAGCCAAGCCGGACACCTACAAGCCTAGCTGGACACCTACAAGCCTAGCTGGACACCTCCCAAGCCTAGCTGGATACCTCCCAAGCCTAGCTGGACACCCCCCAAGCCTAGCTGGACACCTACAAGCCTAGCTGGACACCTCCCAAGCCTAGCTGGATACCTCCCAATCCTAGCTGGATACCTCCCAAGCCTAGCCGGACACCTACAAGCCTAGCTGGATACCTCCCAAGCCAAGCCGGACACCTACAAGCCTAGCTGGACACCTCCCAAGCCTAGCTGGACACCTCCCAAGCCTAGCTGGACACCTCCCAAGCCTAGCTGGACACCTCCCAAGCCTAGCTGGACACCTCCCAAGACACCTCCCAAGCCTAGCTGGACACCTCCCAAGCCTAGCTGGACACCTCCCAAGCCTAGCTGGACACCTCCCAAGCCTAGCTGGACACCTCCCAAGCCTAGCTGGACACCTCCCAAGCCTAGCTGGACACCTCCCAAGCCTAGCTGGACACCTCCCAAGCCTACTGGTGATTGTTCTTGTAGGAAACAAGGCACCACTCCTTTCTCACTGAGCTGAAACAACCCTCCAACAACCCCTCCTGTTGGACAAGGCAGGGATGTGATCCCGGAAGCCAAGCTTCCTAATAGGTCATTGATGACCAGTGTTTTGTCCCCGGAAGAGCTCAATAAGAATGAGGCCGATAGGAAATAGATACACAACAATTCCCTGTATCACCGCTCACATCACGGCTGTGTGTGTGACTGTATGTGTGTCCGCGTGCTCGTGTGTGCAGTGTACCACTGTGTGTGTGACTGTATGTGTGTCCGTGTGCTCGTGTGTGCAGTGTACCACTGTGTGTGTGTATGTGTGTGTAGTACTGTATGTTCAGCATGGTGTGTTCTGCATGTCGGATTGCTTGTGTGTTCATTTATTTCTACTGTGTGTGCAGTGTGTACTGTAGAGTATGTCATGTGTGTGTGTGTTTCTGTGTGTGTGCCTCTGTGCGTGTGTCTATGTCAATCAAATGAATTCAATCAAATGTATTTATGAAGCCCTTTTTACATCAGCCGATGTCACAAAGTGCTGTACAGAAACAGCAAGTAATGCAGGTGTAGAAGCACGTGTGTGTGTTTGTTAGCATGTCAGTGTGACCTCAATGTAATGGTCGAGGCCATAAAAACTTTATGGAGGTTATAAATACAGAGCTTCCTGCCTAATGACATAGAGGAGGGAAGGAGAGGAGGGAGGGAGGAGGGGGGAGGGAGGGAGGGAGGGAGGGAGGGAGGGAGGGAGGGAGGGAGGGAGGGAGGGAGGGAGGGAGGGAGGGAGGGAGGGAGGGGGAGGGAGGAGGGAGAGACAGAGAGACAGGGAGAGAGGAGACAGAGAGAGGAGAGACAGAGGAGAGAGGAGAGAGAGATGTGAGAGACAGAGAGAGACAGAGAGAGAGAGAGACAGAGAGAGAGACACAGAGAGAGAGAGAGAGAGAGAGAGAGACAGAGAGAGAGAGAGAGAGAGAGCGAGACAGAGAGAGAGAGAGGAGAGAGTGAGAGAGACAGAGAGAGAGAGAGAGAGTGAGAGACAGAGAGAGAGAGAGAGAGACAGAGAGAGACAGAGAGAGAGAGAGAAAGAGAGAGACAGACACAGAGACACAGAGAGAGAGAGAGAGAGAGAGAGAGAGAGAGAGAGAGAGAGAGAGAGAGAGAGAGAGAGAGAGAGAGAGAGAGAGAGAGAGAGAGAGCAGAGAGAGAGAGACAGAGAGAGAGAGCGAGACAGAGAGAGAGAGAGACAGAGAGAGGTAAGCAAAGTGTTAAATGTAACATAGTGTAGCACTTTGTCTCTTTCACAGTCCATCTTTCGCAGTCTTTTTGTGTCAGTGTAGAGGTTGATAGCTAAAGCTCTCACATCCTCTCTGCATGTCTGCCTAGTATATTTTATGTCACAGCTCCTAGGTTCTGACACAAACATGCTGGCCTCATAGGAGGAACTAGGAGCCTTCTGAAATCAAATGTACTGTCAACACACACACACACACACACACACACACACACACACACACACACACACACACACACTGCCTGAGGTCTCTCTTCGTGTTCACAGTAATGGAGTGTCAGTGACTTGTCAAAAACAAGGGGGAAGTAATTGTGTGTGACACACAAGTCTCACAGTGGGGTGTGTTCCCTATCCTAACCTTAACCATTAGGGGATGACAAAATACATGATGCTGGATCCGTTGTTGGGGGTAACTAAACTCTGACCATCCTGGTAGTGTAAGTGAAGTCTTCACAACAAACCATACATATCCAGTCATTGTGGGCTGCAGTCATGCTGGTTTTCCATGTCCCTGGTAGGTCATTCTTACATGTCTAAGCTGTTGGAGGGGGGGGGGGTCTAAGTTGACATCTGAAATTGTTTTTAGATGGTCATACTGTGAATCATTTGGTTATTTTATTTTTAATTTTAGGACCCCTTTAGGTATAATCAAATATATACAAAAATGATTTGAACAATTATTTAATTTGGCCTTTACTACTAAAGCCTGTAGAAACATGGAATAACACATTGATAAATGGCAAAAAGGACAGCCCAAAAATAAATCACAAGAAACAAGGTTTTTAAGTTTTTGTCCTAAATCTAGGAGATCTAAGAAAGCTCAGGAAATGCTTCTTGCCATGGATCATCACTGGAGGCTTCGTGCCATGGATCATCACTGGAGGCTTCTTGCCATGGATCATCACTGGAGGCTTCGTGCCATGATGGATCATCACTGGGCTGGAGAGACACACAGGAGGTCTGGTTCTGGGAGCTGGCACAGGATACACTGGGCCTTGGAGGCGCACCGGAGCTTCTCGAGTGTAGAGCCTGCACAACCCGTCCTGGTTGGATGGTTACTTTGGCCCGGCACATGCGGTGCGCAGGCACAGGACGCACTGGGCGGTGCAGACGCACCGGAGACACAGTGTGCAGAGCCGGCGCAGGATATCCTGGTCCGTAGAGACGTACTGGAGACCAGGCGCGCTGAGCCGGCACCCTCCGACCTGGCTGGATGCCCACTCTCGCCCGGCCAATTCGGGGAGCTGGAAGGTAGCGCACCAGGCTGTGAACGCGCACTGGAGACACCGTGCGCTCCACCGCATGTTTTGGGGCTGCCTCTTGTGCCTGCTCCGTTGCCGTGACTCCTGGTAGGGAAATCGTTCCTCCCTCGCTACTTCAGCCTGTTTCCATGGTAGGGTCTTGTCCCCTGCCATAACCTCCTCCCATGTCCAAGATGTCCTCCATTCTCTCTTCTCCCGGGCCCAGGATCCCTGCTCCTCCTGGCCACTCTGCTTGGTCCCTTGGTGGTGGGTAGTTCTGTCACGGTCGTCAAAAGAAGTGGACCAAAGTGCAGCGTGGTAAACATAGATTTTCCTTTTTATTTAAAATGTCGCAAACAAACGAAGAAACAACCGTGAAGCTTACAGGGCTATAGTGCCACTAACAAAAATCAACTACCCACACTGAAAGGAGGAAAAAGGGCTACCTAAGTATGATTCCCAATCAGAGACAATGATAGACAGCTGTCCCTGATTGAGAGCAATACCTGGCCAAAACATAGAAATAAAGAAACATAGAATGCCCACCCAAATAACAACCTGACCAAATCAAAATAGAGACATAAAAAGGCTCTCTCGGGTCAGGGCGTGACATTGTTGGTATAATTTACTGATATAATTTATTGGTATAATTTATTGATATAATATATTGGTATTATTTATCAATGTAATTTATTGGTATCATGTATTGGTATCATTTATTGATATACTTTATTGGTATCATTTATTAGTATAATTTATTGGTTCTCCATAGTGTTCAACACAAGGCTGAGTTCCAGAAGATTCTGCCGGTTCTTTACCAGCCAGGTCACCCATGAAACAAGTCAATATTCACGTGCAGATGGATGGATGTGGGGAGCTGATGTGGAAACTGGCCACTAGGGGAAACAGTAAGCACTGTTACCTTCAAGTAGGTTTTGGTTTTGCTAAGGTTTTGTGGACGGGGATGGTGGATGCTTGCTAATGCGATGGGGATGGTGGATGCTTGCTAAGCCATTGTGGACGGGGATGGTGGATGCTTGCTAAAGTGTTGTGGACGGGGATTGCGGATGCTTGCTAAGGTGTTCTGGAGGGGGATTGCGGATGCTTGCTAAGATGTTGTGGACGGGGATTGCGGATGCTTGCTAAGGTGTTGTGGACAGGGATTGCGGATGCTTGCTAAGGTGTTGTAGACGGGGATGGCAGATGCTTGCTAAGTTGTTGTGGACGGGGATGGCAGATGCTTGCTAAGTTGTTGTGGACGGGGATGGCAGATGCTTGCTAAGGTGTTGTGGACAGGGATAGCGGATGCTTGCCAAGGCATGGTGGACGGGGATTGCGGATGCTTGCTCAGGTGTTGTGGACGGGGATGGAGGATGCTTGCTAAGGTGTTGTGGACGGGGATTGCGGATACTTGCTAAGGTGTTGTAGACGGGGATGGCAGATGCTTGCTAAGTTGTTGTGGACAGGGATGGCAGATGCTTGCTAAGGTGTTGTGGACAGGGATAGTGGATGCTTGCCAAGGCATGGTGGACGGGGATTGCAGATGCTTGCTAAGGTGTTGTGGACAGGGATTGCGGATGCTTGCTAAGGTGTTGTAGACGGGGATGGCAGATGCTTGCTAAGTTGTTGTGGACGGGGATGGCAGATGCTTGCTAAGGTGTTGTGGACGGGGATAGCGGATGCTTGCCAAGGCATGGTGGACGGGGATTGCGGATGCTTGCTCAGGTGTTGTGGACGGGGATGGAGGATGATTGCTTAGGTGTTGTTTATGGGGATGGCAGATGCTTGCTAAGATGTTGAGGACGGGGATGGCGGATGCTTGCGAAGGTGTTGTGGAGGGGGATGGCGGATGCTTGCTAAGGTGTTGTGGACGGGGATGGCAGATGCTTGCTAAGGTGTTGTGGACGGGGATGGCAGATGCTTGCTAAGGTGTTGTGGACAGGGATAGCGGATGCTTGCCAAGGCATGGTGGACGGGGATTGCGGATGCTTGCTAAGGTGTTGTAGACGGGGATGGCGGATGCTTGCTAAGGTGTTGTAGACGGGGATTGCGGATGCTTGCTAAGGTGTTGTCGACGGGGATTGCGGATGCTTGCTAAGGTGTTGTAGACGGGGATTGTGGATGGTTGCTAAGGTGTTGTGGACGCGAATGGTGGATGGTTGCTCAGGTGTTGTAGACGGGGATGGCAGATGGTTGCTAAGGTGTTGTGGACGGGAATGGTGGATGGTTGCTCAGGTGTTGTAGACGGGGATGGTGTATGGTTGCTAAGGTGTTGTGGACGGGAATGGTGGATGGTTGCTCAGCTGTTGTAGACGGGGATGGCGGATGGTTGCTAAGGTGTTGTAGACGGGGATGGTGGATGGTTGCTAAGGTGTTGTAGACGGGGATGGTGGATGGTTGCTAAGGTGTTGTAGACGGGGATGGTGGATGGTTGCTAAGGTGTTGTAGACGGGGATGGTGGATGGTTGCTCAGGTTTTGTAGACGGGGATGGCAGATGGTTGCTAAGGTGTTGTAGACGGGGATGGTGGATGGTTGCTAAGGTGTTGTAGACGGGGATGGTGGATGGTTGCTCAGGTGTTGTAGACGGGGATGGTGGATGGTTGCTAAGGTGTTGTAGACGGGGATTGTGGATGCTTGCTCAGGTGTTGTAGACGGGGATGGTGGATGGTTGCTAAGGTGTTGTGGACAGGGATAGTGGATGCTTGCCAAGGCATGGTGGACGGGGATTGCGGATGCTTGCTAATGTGTTGTGGACGGGGATTGCGGATGCTTGCTAAGGTGTTGTGGAGGGGGATTGCGGATGCTTGCTAAGATGTTGTGGACGGGGATTGCGGATGCTTGCTAAGGTGTTGTGGACGGGGATTGCGGATACTTGCTAAGGTGTTGTAGACTGGGATGGCAGATGCTTGCTAAGTTGTTGTGGACGGGGATGGCAGATGCTTGCTAAGGTGTTGTGGACAGGGATAGTGGATGCTTGCCAAGGCATGGTGGACGGGGATTGCGGATGCTTGCTCAGGTGTTGTGGACGGGGATGGAGGATGCTTGCTAAGGTGTTGAGGACAGGGATGGCAGATGCTTGCTAAGGTGTTGTAGAGGGGGATGGCGGATGCTTGCTAAGGTGTTGTAGACAGGGATTGCGGATGCTTGCTAAGGTGTTGTAGACAGGGATTGTGGATGCTTGCTAAGGTGTTGTAGACGGGGATTGCGGATGCTTGCTAAGGTGTTGTGGACGGGGATGGTGGATGCTTGCTAAGGTGTTGTGGACGGGGATGGTGGATGGTTGCTCAGGTGTTGTAGACGGGGATGGTAGATGGTTGCTAAGGTGTTGTAGACGGGGATGGTGGATGGTTGCTCAGGTGTTGTAGACGGGGATGGCGGATGGTTGCTAATGTGTTGTAGGTGGGGATGGCAGATGGTTGCTAAGGTGTTTTAGACGGGGATGGTGGATGGTTCCTCTAGTGTTGTAGACGGGGATGGCGGATGGTTGCTAAGGTGTTGTAGACGGGGATGGGGGATAGTTGCTAAGGTGTTGTAGACGTGTATGGCAGATGGTTGCTAAGGTGTTGTAGACGGGGATGGTGGATGGTTGCTCAGGTGTTGTAGACGGGGATGGTGGATGGTTGCTCAGGTGTTGTAGACGGGGATGGAGGATGGTTGCTAAGGTGTTGTAGACAGGGATGGCGGATGGTTGCTAAGGTGTTGTAGACGTGGATGGCAGATGGTTGCTAAGGTGTTGTAGACAGGGATGGTGGATGGTTGCTAAGGTGTTGTAGACAGGGATGGTGAATGGTTGCTAAGGTGTTGTAGACGGGGATGGTGGATGGTTGCTATGGTGTTGTAGACGGGGATGGTGGATGGGTGTAAGTATCTGCGTCCGGTGCCAAAGATTTCATGTTTGAATCCAGCGAGATTTTAGATTTAAAACTATCCTAATCCTTAACCATTCAGAGTTAATGCCTAAACTTAACCTTAAACACTCTGAAATTAGACGTTTGGAAAAGATGGATGAATGTCTAATTCTGAGACTGTGTGAGCTTGTTGCCATTACACCAACCCACAAAGACAAGGAATCTATAGTCGTCAGGCCTACGTCGTCAGCTCTCTATTAAACCTATCACTACATACCATAGGACCATTCCAGCTTATTAAAAGACTGTACCATTAAGCCATCTGCACTATAAAATCCTTACCAAAGGGCTAGAATTAGGTGATCTCATTTCAGCTGTAGGGTGTAGGGTTGTTTCCCTTATTAAAAGTAACCCATCTTCCCCTCAAGTGGGTGTGAGATTATCTACAGTATCTTTTATCACTTCCTGATTAAACCAACACATCCCGGACAGCAAGCGTAAAAGGCCAAACTTCATCTGGCGGACGAATGTTGTAGTTTATTTAATAGGCTAGGAGGATGGAGGAGGTTATTAAGTTGAACTGGTCTTATACACAGTGCAATACAGACTGCCATTCGCTGTGATCCTCATTTGATCTGGTGAAAGTGTACAGTCTCTGTGTGTGGGGGATGTGTGTTTTTTTACCCCTATTTTACCAGGTAACTTGACTGAGGACACGTTCTCATTTACAGCAACGGCCTGGGGAATAGTTACAGGGGAGAAGAGGGGGAATGAATGAGCCAGTTGGAAGCTGGGGATGATTAGGTGACCATGATGGTATGAGGGCCAGTAGTGGGATGCAGAGTTGTCTGTTGCTGGCAAACTGTATGTATGTACAGTGTGTGTGTGTGTGTATGTGTGTGTGTGTGTGTGTGTGTGTGTGTGTGTGTGTGTGTGTGTGTGTGTGTGTGTGTGTGTGTGTGTGTGTGTGTGTGTGTGTGTGTGTGTGTGTGTGTGTGTGTGTGTGTGTGTGTGTGTGTGTGTGTGTGTGTGTGTGGATTTATCCAGAATAATAGTTTTAAAGACACTGGGACAATGGGTCCACCTCAGCCTAATATACTTCCTTATCTCTCCCAGGTTGGGGTTTAGAGGCCCATAGGTAGATACAAGAGAGGGTCTTCTCCTGTACTACTAGAACAGACCCTGGTGTGCCTGTGTATACTTGAGTGCACACGTGCGGGTGTAGAGACTGTGTGTGCGCTGGTGTGTTTGTGTTGAGTGATACTCTTGGTATTTAATAGAACATCTGAATGATTTCTGTTCATTTCTCCAGTTCTCCCTCATGGTGGGATGGTGATGCTGTAATGCTATAACACCAGGTAAATGTCCTGTTCACAAGATGTGTTGCTCTCTCTCTCTCTTCTGCAGGGAGACAGATGTAGTAGAGGAGAAAATGAGAGAGAGAGAGAGAGAAAGAGAGACAGAGAGAAAGAGAGAGAGTGAGAGAGAGATTATCCATTCGACAGGGGAAAGCAGAAATAGTTTGTGTGTGTGTGTGTGTTTGTATTCTGCACACTCCTGTGTGTATGAGCGTGTGCTTGTGTGTGCTCTGCATGTTCCATGTGCTCTGCGTATGTGTGTGTGTGTACATGACTCTAAACACACTATTATCCCAGTCTTTATCCAACAAGATCTCACGGTTTGACATCAGTAATCAAAGTTGCTGTATTCCAAAAATTAAAGGAGAGCCACACACTCTAGGAGCTGAGATGCAATTCAATGACCAATGTTTTGACAGACAAGCTGTCTTCATCAGGGTCTAATGACTAACACTGCGGGGTGACTAGTTTATATAGTGTCAAAGGACACACACGTGTCTGTAATCATGGTCGGGTGTGGCCTGATATCATTGGTTAATTCTCAGATATAAAAATAACATATCAAAAACATGAATGATAGCATG